>NW_028283565.1:707500-870000 GCF_059441095.1 Idiotropiscis lumnitzeri | reverse complement strand
GGCCCTGAAGACGGCTGCCAACTTATTTTTGATCGCAGTGGTAGCGCCACCAACTGGTTAAAACAAATACAAATTATTTTCGTTGATGTTTTTCTCCGGGCAGGTTCACAAAATCTACCTTATATTTGCTCGGATGAGTGTTTAGGCCTTGAGGATGTCACAATACGAAAGTCTTTCGCCTTCTTCAGAGTGTCACATGATGGTGTATTGTGACCCGTCTTTATCAGCTGATGTTCAATGAGGCGTGACTTACCTGTCACAAGAATGAAGGCAAGTCACACCCCCCGCTGTCCGTTCACTCCGCCAAGATGCTGCTCCAGGTGGTAGAGAGGATGAAGGCTCCCTTGTCTCTGTTCATGGTTTTTATGCCTCGCTTGCAGATCTCAATGGCCTCTCTGATCCAGCGCTGTTGTTTGTTCTCTTCGGTGCGGATGACCCTGCCCTTCTCCCGGTCCATGATGTGGTTTTCCCTTTTGCAGTGGTCAGTGATTGCTGATTTGTAATGTTCATGTTGTGCTTATTCTTTTACTGCTCTGATTTTTAATTTTTTTGACAGGTAAGTCACACCCTCATGGAACATCAGCTGATAAAGACGGGTCTCAAGACACCATCATGCGACACTCTGAAGAAGGCGAAAGACTCGCCGAAACATGTCAGGTAAAAAATTTACCTAAAACATAATTGTCTGCTTTTAATGAATCAGTCAAATATCAATAATAAGAAGACAAAATGAACCTAATACAAATAAATGAATGCTTAATAACTCCCCTGCACATGCTCCTAAAAATCCAAACCTTCACCTGTAAATAAAATGTCCCGACCTGAAGACATCTTAATGTTATTATTTTGTTATACACACAGCGCCGCCAAGTGGAATCAAAAATTTGTTTTTATTTTAATTTTCACGTACTGCACGGTGCCCTTTTGACGAATCCGACTGAAAATTAGTCAGAAAAGACTCAAGACAATGATCTTACTCTCTGCCGAGTTTGTGACGTTTTGGCAAAAGGCGTGGCTATTACGGTGCTGAAAAGTCCGATTGTACTTTGTGGCAACAAAAGCTCCGGCAACATGACTCAGATGATCCTATCTTCTCGAAGTTGTACACATTTGAGGATACTTCAGCCCTGAAGACATCTACCAACTTATTTTTCATCGTAGTAGTAGCGCCACCAACTGGTAAAAGCTAATACAAGTTATTTTCTTGGATGTTTTTCTCCGTGCAACTCAACAAGGTCGCCCTCATATATGCTCGGAGGACTGTTTCGGCCATGAGGATGTCACAATACGAAATTCATCCTTTTTCGTGAAAAGTTGTGGGAGTGGCATTGCACGGTTCGGCAATAAAACAACGCTGATTATGAGGTTCTAAATATGAACGACAACTCGTGAAACTTGACACACACATCAGGCAGAGCAAATTTATCAATATTTTATACGTTAGTTGTGCAGCTTTTTTTAAATGGCTCACCATGGCCCTCGAGAAATGTTCAAAAAAGCAGCCCTGGTTGAGTGTTTCACCTCGCTTTTTGTAAATTTTATGGAGTACAGTGAACCCTCGGTTATCGCGGTTAATGGGGACCGAGACCACCCGCGAAAACTGAAAATCCGCGAAGTAGCGGCGCACCTTCAAAAATGCTTAAAAAAAATACACAATATATATAATAAATATATAAATATTTATATTTATATATATATATATATATACGGGGAGAGAGAGAGAGAGAGAGAGTGAAATTCATGTTATAACAAAAAAACCAAATTATTATTAAAACTTATTATTTTTTTATTCCCCAGCCATTCTTTTTGTATTTATTTAATTACTCCGACTTTAACCTGATGGTACGCCGTCCGGTGTGCCTTGTGAAAAAAAGGTGGCATTCTTTATTTATTTATTCTTTCATAACGGACAGCCTCGCGCTCCGCTCGTGCCCGGGCGGAAGAGGTGCTCCAATTCGGCTTAACTGTGACACACGCCCGACCTCCTCCCCCGGAACTTCCATTCGGTTAAACTTAGGGGCCGCTTGGCACCGCCCGTGCCCGGGGAAGGTGCTCCTCTTCGGCTTACTGTGACGCGAGCATGCCCTCCTCCTCCGGAGCTTCCATTCAGTTAAACGTAGGGGCCGCTTGGAACCGCCCGTGCCCGGGGAAGGTGCTCCTCTTCGGCTTACTGTGACGCGAGCATGCCCTCCTCCTCCGGAGCTTCCATTCGGTTAAACTTAGGGGCCGCTTGGAACCGCCCGTGCCAGGGGAAGGTGCTCCTCTTCGGCTTACTGTGACGCGAGCATGCCCTCCTCCTCCGGAGCTTCCATTTGGTTAAACTTAGGGGCCGCTTGGCACCGCCCGTGCCCGGGGAAGTGTTAAAGAAATTTAAGTTTGTATGTTCATCTGTTAGTTTTGTTGTTTAGTTTGTCATCTTAGCAAGTTTCAAACTATAACTAATCTTACAGGCCCCCTTTGTTGCACATGCATTCGTATCTTTCTGGCCTCTAATTAAACTTTCGACAGCTACGGGTGCCAGGTACGGCCTCATCGTGAATGTGACTCCCCAACGCCAGAACCCTTTTCTGTAAACACCTCCCTTGGGGTGTTGATGACCTCTTTAACCCTTCGTAGATAATGTTGGGGCCCGAGGCCTCTTAAGGCTGTAACTTATGCATTTAGGGAGGTCCAACACAAGGCTTGGTATTTCTAAAGCAACAATATCGTCATGGCCATAAAATAAGTTCAACATGTTAAGCCTTGTGAAAATACACTACACAGGTCAAATGAAGTTCAGAGTGAACATGCTCCCTTTTGCTGTTAGAATAAGCAGAAGTATGAACAAAAGGTGTCTTGTAAGCTGAAACCGTTAGAATAGGCAGGAAGAGGGTGGGCAAGTGGGATGGAGTCAAATGTCAAGTTTTCCATTCTGTATGTATTGCATATTCAAATTGCTTATGCTGATGCAAATAAAAACCATGTGTGCAGTCGAACACGCTGGCTTCGCCTCGGAGTTCGAGGGCTGCCCCGCGCGGAAATGACAGACAATCTTGGCTGGTTGATTCATTTGTTCAGGCTTGTTTTGATAGAAACATCCTTAACATTACTTGGTCCTTCGAATGCCGGATGAAAACGTGTGATCTGCGGTGGACGATTGACGACGACTGAAAACGGCGCCATCGTGAAAAGTCCTCTCTTCCAGGAGGCCGGTCCTCGGCCATCCTCCACCGGAGAGAACACAGACTTCATCCATGAACCGCGAGTGTCTCGACCAGCGGAGAGATTGTCACAGGTCAGTGGTTGTATACAACAGATAGTAAAAAACTTTTTGGGGTTTTTGAAGGATAGTAGGGTTTCAGGGAGTTCCTTTACCCGAAGAGATAGTACATCTTAGCTTAGCTATTTTCTGGAAGAAATACAGATTTAACTTTGCTATTTTGGAAGACTTGTTGGAAGACTCGGACAGTACAGAATTAACTGTTGTTTATTCTGGAAGGCAGATTAAGGCATTCCTTGTCTGGTAGAGAGTACAAGTGTAGTTGATTATATCTGCTCGGATAGTACAGAATTAACTGTTGTTTTTTCTGGAAGACAGATTTAGGGGTCCTTATTTCTGGTAGAGTACAGATGTAATTATTACTATATTTGGAAGTGATAGTACAACGTTTGTTATTTATAGAAGACGAAAATAGTTTATCTATTTTCACAGACACAGAACTGATCAATCTGTGAGTGTGTATGTGTATTGTATGAATGTCCAACGTTTGAGAAATCTAAAACTGACCGAGGGTTGTGAGTAAAAACACCCAGGAATACCCGCTCCAAATTGGGAGTAGAAGCTTGGTATTCAACCCAAAGTCAGGCAATTTGAATTTTTCTCAACACTGAGGAACCATAACTAGACACCATAACAATTAAGACTGTCAGAAATGGCGGCAGAATTGATGAAGGAAGTTAACTGTCAACTTTCCGAATTTGAAATAAAGGAAAAATGTAGGTTAGTTGAAATTGAAAAATATTGATTAGCTTCTCGTTTGTAGCTGTTCAATGTTGAGAACTGTGTGTGTTGTTTTGTGGGCCCGTGTATATGTCTGAGTCTGACTATGTGTGTGTGTGAGAACAAAGAAGAGAAAGGGTGGGGGTTGAGTCAGTGAGCTGGAGTGTGTGCGATTGGGGATTACTAATACCACTTGGTATTTTATCCCATGTAATACAGTAGGATTATAAACAGCAGACTGTTGTGGATGTAATAGACAAGAAATCTCCACCTGAAAAAGTTGAAGTGAGAATTGCCACAACAGGAAAATTGAGTTGCTGTCCTACTGATGAGAAACCAGTTTTTAGAACACCCTAGGTGTTGACAAACTGGTCCAATTTTCTAAAATTGGGGTATTGGGTAGTATAGTAAAGTCCAGGGAAACTTTGCAGTGTAGAGATTGGAAGTTAATAAGAAAAGAAAAGGAATGTGTAAAGAAAGAAAAAGAATGTGTAGAAAAGGGAAAGGAACAATTAATGTTCCATAGAAAGGATTGATGAAGTCCAAATGATAGGGCAAGTGAGAAAGGTGTCATAGGCAGATTTGCAAGTGGAAAACTGTATAGAGTAACAGAATGAGAACCTATGTGGTTGAGGGATGTAAGACACTGAGTTGGTTGCATGAATTGAAAGAGAGAAGTAGGTGTTATGAAAGATGGAATGAAGGTTTTGAAAGTGAACATGAGGAATCTTTGCAAAAGCATAGGTGTTTCCTGATTTTGAATTTTAAGTGGTGTCAAACCTGAGGTGCGGGGGCAGAATTTGGTTCTCTAACTGAGAGGCAAGGTAGGTTGAGAAGGAAAAGCGTAAGTGAAATAGGATGTGCGGAAAGTTAAGAGGGGGTTGGAGATGACTGAGAGGTAAAGTAGGTTGGGCAGATGCCAGAAGGAAAGCGTAAGTGAATTGGAACGAGCGGAAAGTTTAGGGGGAAGGAGCTGTTGCCATTGGCTTGAGATTGCCTGCTCGTAAATTGGCAGGGAGGAGTGGCCAGTAAACTGGAGCCTTTGGTAGGGGGCGTAACCCCTGGCAGCTTGGTTGCCTGGGGACCGCGTGATTGGCGTATGAACAGTGAGGCCCCCCCCCTCCCTTCTTTTTCTGCTGTGAGCGTCTAGGATAGGCTTGCACACGAGGGCGGCCAAGGAGAAGACGAGTAATTTACATAATGAATGAAGGGTTTGAGAACTTGTTTTAAGGAAGTGTACGATTGGGAAAATGAATGACTAGGCCGGGACCCCAGTGGGGCTTCGGACTGCGAGTTGATGTCCAAACCTCTGGATTCCCCCTCTGACAGTGACAACAGTGAGGACATTGAGGAAGATATTAAACATATGTTTGACCTCGAGAATTACTTAATGCGTCATCAAACTGAACCGATGAGATGCAGCTGTTAAAAAAGGAAGTCACATATTTAGGCCGCATTTTGACTGAAAAGGGGCGCATTTTTGGTGACAAGCAAAAAGAAGGCGTTGCCCGAGCCCTAAAACCAATAACAAAGAAGTAAATGATGTCCCTTATAGGTGTACGCAATTATTGCCAGGCATGGATTGCAAAGTACTTAGAAATCACACGACTATTGCTGGACATCATTTATGACAAGCCAATGACATTTGAGGAAAAAAAAAATGTTTGAACACTTGAGGTTGACAAGCTTTTGAACTTGTCAAGTGTGAACTCATTGATTAAGATGTATTAGCACTACCAAATTACTATGAGCCATTTGAGCAAACAGTGACTGCAAAAAATGGTTTCATGACCTTGTGTGGCTGCAGACGCGCAGGGCTCATGAAATCACTTGCATATTAGTCACAACAATTGGATCAAGCAGCCTTCACCCACCACATTCACATTGCACGGCGACCTAATTGTCACATTACACTGATAAGGTGCGCTCAGCCCAGCGTCACTTTTTCCCGCACCAGTAGAAGGCACACCACACGACTGTGGAAGCCGAGTCCAAATTACCACCAAACAGCGACCTGACCTCTTGGACACCTTTCTCCCGACTGGAGAGACAGTTTTTTGACGGCCGCAAAGGGGTGGGAATTTTTTTTTTAACAAAGCATTTTGTTTCAAGGGATATTAAAATCTGTATGTGCAGGACAAGCAGCAGAAACTTCTGTGCTGATCCAGAATTGTAAGATGTTTTCTAAAAAACATTTTACAATTTGGACTGACTGCCAAGATATATGTTTATGTGTTCTGTCGACATTGGGCAAACGGCGTTTTAAAAAATCACAAAAGATGAAAGAAAAGTTGTGCATAAAGCACGTCTAAATAAGTATTTGTAAATGCAAAATTTTCTGAACAGAAAATGAAACGATTACAATTGAATACTGCCTCGCTGACAATGCAGCAAGGGGTAATGCACACACACACACACACACACACACGCAGCAAATCAACTTGACAATTTGATCTCACGCCAGGGAAAAATACACCACTAATTGAATGCACACATTGGGAGAAAAAAGGTGCAAACATTGCTGAGGAGTAGAGGAGTAACATGAGTGACACATGTGTGTCAACAGGGGGAAGTATGATATGAAATTGTTCCCACATATAGACTTTTCAACAAAAAACTTTTTTTTAGACAAAGTGTTAGTTGTTTGGGTTGCAATATTGTTTGGTTATAATTAATGTGTTTTCAAAATGGATTACGTTGTTTCCAACAACACATGATGATGTTAAAACAGTTGGAAAAAGTGTTGTGTAATCGAATTATCCTGACATTTGGAATTTCAAGAGTGATTTAAAGTGAAAATGATGCATTTTGTGAATAATGTTTGTAACAAGTGGGACAGTTGTTGCAAAATTGACTCAAAGCGTCATTTTGCATACAGTCTGCAGGACTTGTGGAACGCACGAATGGAACTGACTTATCAAGACAAAGAGAAAAAAAAAAGAGACAATGGCCAGACTGTGTTTCAATCACAGCAATGAGGATAGTGCCAGCCGAAGGAAGGACACTATCCCCTTTTTATCCTATATGGCCTCACACATAGACTCTCAGGTTCATCAGAACCACCAGCAACTGGCACATCTGTCCCAGTCCACATGAAAGACATGTTTGACCACAATTACTGGCCAGTGTGTTTTGATCCACAGATAAACCACGTCCATGTGGGAGACCAACTCTTCCTCAAGGTGCTGAAACGACCTCGTTGGGACAGTGAACGCTGGGACGGCCCTCATCAGGTGATTGCAGTGACCCCGACGGCAGCAAAGGTCGAGGGGCGTGGCGGCTGGAACCATCAGTCGCAGTGCAAGCTTCTCCGGTCCCTGCTGAAGGCTGAGCGACGCAAGTCCCTTGGAGAGGATCTCCACCACGTACACTCCAATGTACCAACAAAAGACCACAGTTGGAAAGAGGGTTTTCCGTGGCAAACACACCCCTCTCGGAAGGATGGAGCAAGCCGCCGAACAGCAACTGGGCACTGCCCTGTCGACCAGATGCATCATCTACTTCCTTGCAGGGCTGTGCCTGGTCAGCGCACAACCTCGAGACCAGGACAACGTCAAACGCAGACGAGTTGCACAGGCGCAGACTGCTGACTACACGCACATCAAATAAAACCTGCAGCCTCTGAAAAAACGCTCAAGGTCACTGATTCATGTAACTTGCATCACAGAAAAGAGTTGCAGTTGTGAATGTTTGATGTTCCGGGTTTATTTTGTACATACATGTATTGGACCAAAAACTGCATTAGCTTTGCTTTATTATCTTTTAATTGTTATTATTTTTTTGGGCTTCTCGTTCGGGGCATGGGTTTCTACCCTTTTCTCCAAGAATTTTTGAGTTTTTGGGTAGTTTTTCTCCCCCCTCAAGCGACAGCCTTTGATGATGAGATTTGAAACTTGATAAACAGGAGGGATATGTTAAAGAAATTTAAGTTTGTATGTTCATCTGTTAGTTTTGTTGTTTAGTTTGTCATCTTAGCAAGTTTCAAACTATAACTAATCTTACAGGCCCCCTTTGTTGCACATGCATTCGTATCTTTCTGGCCTCTAATTAAACTTTCGACAGCTACGGGTGCCAGGTACGGCCTCCTCGCGAATGTGACTCCCCAACGCCAGAACCCTTTTCTGTAAACACCTCCCTTGGGGTGTTGATGACCTCTTTAACCCTTCGTAGATAATGTTGGGGCCCGAGGCCTCTTAAGGCTGTAACTTCTGCATTTAGGGAGGTCCAACACAAGGCTTGGTATTTCTAAAGCAACAATATCGTCATGGCCATAAAATAAGTTCAACACGTTAAGCCTTGTGAAAATACACTACACAGGTCAAATGAAGTTCAGAGTGAACTTTTGCTGTTAGAATAAGCAGAAGTATGAACAAAAGGTGTCTTGTAAGCTGAAACCGTTAGAATAGGCAGGAAGAGGGTGGGCAAGTGGGATGGAGTCAAATGTCAAGTTTTCCATTCTGTATGTATTGCATATTCAAATTGCTTATGCTGATGCAAATAAAAACCATGTGTGCAGTCGAACACGCTGGCTTCGCCTCGGAGTTCGAGGGCTGCCCCACGCGTAAATGACAGACAATCTTGGCTGGTTGATTCATTTGTTCAGGCTTGTTTTGATAGAAACATCCTTAACAGGAAGGTGCTCCTCTACGGCTTAACTGCCACGCACGCCGGCCGGAGCTCTGGTACGGTCCGAACCGCGCGAAACGTCGCCACCGATCGTGTCCGGGGGAACGTGCTCTTCTTCGTCCACTCTCCTCTTCGCCCACGCTCTTCTTCGGCGCACGCCGGCCGTCTAACCGCTCCAGCGCCCTGTCGTGCCGCTCGGCGAAACTACAATGCCCCCGAATATTTTTTAGACCCGCGAAGCACTGAACCCACGAAAGGTGAACCGCGAAGTAGCGAGGGTTCACTGTATGTATAAGACCAAGACCTACAAAAAAGTCTCTTGGAGCAATGAGCTAGGTTTTACAGGAAGTCGGCCACTTTGAATTTACTTAAAAGGGGGCGGGTCACCACAATGGACTTTGTGTAGAAATTATTATTGGGGCCCGAGCAGCGACCGCGGCAAGGTCCCTATTGTTTTTGTAGAAATTATTATTAGGGCCCGAGCAGCGACCGCTACGAGGTCCCCATTGTTTTTGTGGAAATCATTATTATTTTTATTATTATTATTAGGGCCCGAGCAGTGGCCGCTGCGATGTCCCTATTGTTTTTCTAGAAATTGTTATTAGGGCCCGAGCTGCGACGGCGGCGAGGTCCCTATTGTTTTTGTAGAAATTATTATTAGGGCCCGAGCAGCGACCGCTACGAGGTCCCCATTAACCGCGATAACCGAGGGTTCACTGTATTACTCTTACTCGATCTTGGCGCCGCTTTTGACACTTGATCATAACATATTATTAAAACGCCTTGAAACTTGTGTTGGCATTTCAGGTTCAGCGCTTTCTTGGATTAATTCGTATCTGTCGGAGACGACGCACCGTGTAATTCATGGCAATGCGTCTTCTGATCTTTGTAAGATCACACGCGGAGTTCCGCAGGGATTGGTACTAGATGCTACCGCTTGGTGATATTATACGGAAATATCACATTAGTTTTCATTGTTATGCTGATGATACGCAATTATACATGCCGTTGGATATAACGAATCCGTGTGATTGCTATAAATTAGAGGCATGCCTTGCCGAAATTAAACTATGAATGTCTTTCAATATTTTGCGTCTTAACTCAGATAAAACCGAGATGCTGATCATTGGACCAGCGCGTCATCTGTACCTTTTTCAAAGACACCACTATGAGTATCGATAAATTGCCCAAAAGGATTCAACAAAAAATCTCGGTCTTATATTTGACACAACTATGTCGTTTCAAATGCACATTAAAAAGATTACTAGAACTGCATTTGTTCATCTGCGTAACATTGCTAAAATTCGCCCAATTCTATCAACTTGTGATGCAAAAATCTTAATCCATGCGTTTGTTACATCTCGCCTCGACTATTGTAACGTTTTGCTCTCGGGTCTCCCCATGTCTAGTATTAAAAGTTAGTTCAAAATGCAGCAGCTAGACTCTTGACTAGAACGAGAAAGTTTGATCATATTACCCCGATACTTGCCAATTTGAATTGGCTTCCGGTCCACTTGAGATGTGATTTTAAAGTTCTGCTACTTGCCTATAAAATATTGCATGGCTTAGCACCTTCCTATCTCGTTGACCTCGTGGTACCATATGTTCCGTCCCGAAACCTTCGCTCACAAAATGCTGGTCTTTTAGTGATCCCGCGAGCCAAAAAGAAGTCCACAGGTTCTAGAGCGTTCTCTATTCGGGCACCAATGCTTTGGAATGTACTACCCTCAGGTATTAGAGGCGCCACCTCAGTAGAAATGTTCAAAACACTATTAAAGACGCATTTATACTCTTGTGCATTTAGTTGAACTATTTGTTGGCCTGTTTACTGCCGCTTTTTCTCTTATCTTCTCTTTTCTGCCCCCTTTTCCCCGGCTGGGGGATTAGGTGACGGTGACCCACTAGGAAATTTAAGGCATTGACAAACTGGGCATGCACCTGTTCCAGTGATGTCGTCTTCCTGCAGCGCGACATTTATTTATATACTTTAGCATCTAATTTAATTATTTGTTGGCCTGTTTACTGCCGCTTCTCCTCTTTTCTGCCCCCTCTTCCCCTGCTTGGGAATTAGGTGATGGTGACCTGCTATGAAGATTACGGCACTGACCAACCGGGGAGGGACCTTCTCTGCCGAAGTCGTCTTCATGCAGCACCTCTTCTGATTTCCCTATATTTCAGCACTTCGTTGAACTACTTGTTGGCCTGTTTACTATTTCTGTTCTTTTTTTTCTGTTCCCAATTCCACGGCTTGGGAATTAGGTGATGGTGATTCACTTGGAAGTGGCTGTTTACCCCAAACTGACTATTTCAAGATCAAAGGCTCAACCTCGGATATGCTGCCATGGCGATTACGGTCCTGGATGAGGACCCACTCCACTAAAGTCATCTTCCTGCAGCACTTCATTTAATTGACTCTCACATTATCTCATCTAACATTGTATAGCATCATTGTATGTGTCAAATGTTGCCCACTTGGCATCCAAAGCAGCCTGGTCATCCTGGAAGGGGGTTTCCCCCCCATCTGTGGTCCCTTCTCAAGTTTTCTCACTTTTCCCCCAATGGGGTTTTGAGTTTTTCCTTGCCCTCCTGGGGGTTAAGATCAGTGGATGTTGATTGTGGTTATGTAAAGCCCTTTGAGACTGTCTGTGATTAAGGGCTATACACATAAAATTGACTTGACTCGACTTGGACCAGAATAGAAGTGGATGAGGGAAAAAGGGAGGGGCGGTGTTGACTGATATTGTGCAGATGGAAGTAGGCTGACCGGGTTGTGTTATTATGCTTATGGAAAGATAGAGTGCTGTCAAGGATGACACCCAGACTCTTGACCTGAGGGGATGGGAAAACAATGGAGGGGCCAACAGGAATGGGAAAACTGCCAACTTTGGATTGTATTGATTTTGTACTGAAAAGAATAACTTCTGTTTTGTCGCTGTTAAGCCTCATGAAATTATTAGAAAACCAGTCATTGATTTCAGATAGACAGGAGGTGACGGAGGTGGGAGGGAGTGATATGCTGGGTTTGCAGGAGAACTAGAGCTGGGTGTCATCCGCGAAGCAATGGAAAGCGATATTGAATTTTCGGAAAATGCTGCCAAGGGGAAGGAGGTATATGATAAATAATAGGGGGGCCAGGACCGAGCCTTGGGGCAAACCTGAGGTGACTGGGAGGGACTTTGATGAGAAATATTTAAGCTGGATGAACTGAGTGCGGTCTTTGAAGTATGAATGGAACCAGTTGAGGGCGGTGTGGGTGATGCCGATGGAAGAAAGTCTTTTGAGAAGGATGGTGTGTGAGATGGTGTCAAAGGCCGCAGTCAGGTTAAGAAGGATGACAATGGAGAATGAATCTGAGTCAGCTGCAATGAGGAGAGCAGAGGTGACCTTGAGTAGAGTTGATTCAGTGCTGTGAAGTGCACGGAAACCGGACTGAAAGGGTTATTGCAGGTGAGATGAGAGTGGAGTTGAGTGGCGACTACATTATCTAGGACTTTTGAAATGAATGGTAGGTAGGAAATAGGGCGGAGGTTCAGGAAATAGTACTGAGCGGCTTTTTCTTAATCTCATGAGAAAATGTACTTGGGCAAGCACAGTCGAAAAGAGTCGTGCGTTATCTCAGCCCAGCCTCACATTCTTCCCCCGGCACGGGTCTACGTCCAAGGGAAGGTCCTCTCCAGATTAATCATTGTCTGGATGGTTGATTCCCAGCTGGTCCCCAAGACTGGTATTCCACGGCTGGCCTTCTCCGGCGGGCAGTCTCTCCGTCTCTCCTGCTGGTATTCCCCTGTAATCTTGTCAGTGTGCATGTATGTGTGCTCCAAAATCAAATTATGTCTTTCAGAATGTGTTTTTGCAATGGCGTCCCCTTGAACCCTCCAATCAATCAATCAAATTTTATTTATAAGAGCACTTTTCATACATAAAATGCGGCTCAAAGTGCTGTACAATAAAAACATCCAAATTACAACGAAAAACTAAAACCCATTCCACCCACTCAACATAAACACAAGACACATCCACATACACGCCTGAACTCGCACACACACAGAACACTCGCATTCACACAACTTAATAAACCATCTTAGTAGAAAGACAGGGTAAGGCACAGAGAAACCATATGAGAAAATGTACCCAGGGTAGGTCATCCGCGCTGAGAGGGATGACGGCTCACGCCCACAGGGAGCTGCGCCAACACACAGACCCCTAGCCCAGACTGACCGGGGTAGACCCTACACATAGTGCAGAGGGCCCCGGTCCGCCGGGCCTAAGGAGCCTCCGGGATGAAGCCCCCTGTGAGAAGGCCAGCCACACCTCCCAGCGCGGAGGCCCCCCTTGAGGAAACACTGGAGCTAAAATATATAAAAGAAAATGATAATGCTAAACAAAAAAGAAGCTAAAAATTAAAGGACAATAATATAAAAAGACGAAGCTAAAATATATAAGAAAAATTATGATACTAAAAGACAGAGAAGAAGCTAAAAATTAAAAGACAATAATATAAAACGACGCAGCTAAAATATATAAGAAAAATGATGATACTAAAAGACAAAGAAGCTAAAAAAAATTAAAGACAATGATAATATATAAAATGACAATCCTGAATTAAAAGACTAAGATAAATTATTTAAAAGCCAAACAAAAAAGGTGAGTCTTGAGCAGGGGTGGGCAATTATTTTTTCCATGGGGCCACATAAGAAACATTAAATATTGTGGAGGGCCGGGCCAAAAGGCTGAACTCAATTCTGCATAATATTAATTGTATTTCTTTTTTAAAAAGCAGTAAATAGCACTGTTTTGACAAGCTGGCATTAAAGTTAAGCAATGAAACTAAATACCAAATAAACTGAAAAAATGAGGTTGCCTTACAAAAATGTATTCATTCAAATTTCTCAACACAATGGTAGACAAAATATTAACATTTTTTACTATTTGTGACTCATATTAGTAAACATATTCTGTCACATTCACTTCAAAACACATTTTGAGTTCCATATACTGTTGGATAGTTGTGTAAAGGTTCTGAGCATTTTAAAGACATCACAATATTGTCTTTTTGCACCAAACATTAAGCATGATACAACATATTGACTGTCACTGAACTGTGATTTTGAGAAAAAGTGTCCCAGTTCATTGTTATCTGGTGCCGTTTTTATATTTCTCTGCATGTTTCGTCTGGTAATGCCGACTCAAATTGTAGTCCTTCAACACGGCGATCTGCTCCCCGCAAACTAAACACACAGCTTTACCTCTAACTTCAGTAAATAAATACTTCGCTGTCCAATTTTTGTTGAAAATTCTACATTCGGCATCTACCTTTCTTTTTGTAGCCTGAGCGGACATTTTTGAGGACGAACGTTGTCTTGTTGTGATTCAATCGCGCGCATGTCTTGATAAACGCATTACGTCATTATGTGCGACGCACATTGTGCGGGAATAAAAAAAAAAAACAATTTCAGAATAAAAGCAGTGCAGCTTTCGCCCATGAATGAGGTGAAATTAAAAAGTATGTTTATTTTGAAATTTCCAATTAACCTTACACTCGCGGTCAGAGTCAACCAAAGGTATGTGGCCCGGGCCATACAATGCCCAGGTCTGTCAAACGGGCCAGTCAGTGCCACCCGGCGGGCCGGATGTGGCCCGCGGGCCGTGCAATGCCCAGGTCTGGTCTTGAGCCTCCTTTTAAAAATATCAACAGTCTCTGCGGACCTGATGTCCTCCGGCAGGCTATTCCATAGACGAGGACCAGAATGGCTGAATGCAGCCTCGCCATGTGTTCCAGTCCTCACCCGAGGAATAATTAACAGGCCGGTGCCAGAGGACCTCAGGGTCCGCGAGGATGGCCCAAGACCGTTAAGGCATTTAAAAACTAATTGAAGAACCTTAAAATCAATCCTGAAACACACGGGGAGCCAATGCAGCGATTTTAAAACTAAATCCAGTGCCCAATTTGGTATGTTTGCATCTCTATGTCCTATGTGGAGAATGTGCTTTGTCATATTTGTCCATGAAGTGCTGTCTGGCTTGTCATCAGTTTGTAATGTGCAGACTGAATATGTATGATGTGAATGTGAGTGTAGGTCATGAAAATACTATGTTCACACATTTATAAACTAAGTAATATAACTTTAGCATGTGAAAATAATATCATAAATCAGTAAAGACCATGACTACAATCAGTCATTCCTATGCGTAGTAGAATTAGAATTAGAATTAGAAATCCCTTTATTGTCATTGTACTCAAGTGTGCAACGAGATTAGAAGGCTCCCCTCTCCAGTGCAATACAACAATAAGACAGACAAATATATAAATTAGATTAATAAATAAGAGAGTGCAATGGAATTTAGTACAGAATAGGGTATATAAAAACACATCACGATGCTGTTCTGCAAGGTAAGGGTGTTCTCGTGTGTGTGTGAGAGTTCAGAATGGAGATGGCTCTCGGAAAGCAACTGTTTCTCAGTCTATTGGTCCTCGATTTGATGCATCTGTAGCGCCTGCCAGAGGGCAACAGGTCGAACAGGTGTGAGTTTGGGTGGGTATTGTCTTTGACGATGTTGAGAGCCCTTCTGAGGCACCGGGCGGTGTAGATGTCCGACAGTGAGGGGAGAGGGCAGCCAATAATCCTTTGCGCTGTTTTTACTGTCCTCTGGAGCCTCACTCTGTCGGCCTCAGTGCAGCCGCTGTACCAGGTGGAGACACAGTACGTCAACAGGCTCTCAATGGACGAGTGGTAGAAGGCTAGCAGCAGCTTCCTGTCCAGGTTGAATTTCCTGAGGACTCTCAGGAAGTGCAGACGCTGGTGGACCTTCTTTACCACTGCTGTGGTGTTGTGAGTCCAAGAAAGGTCGTCGGAGATCTGTACTCCCAGGAACTTGAACGTGTAGACCCTCTCCACACACACGCCTTCGATGCAGAGGGGGGGCGGCACCGTCTTGTTCCTCCTGAAGTCGACGACAATCTCCTTTGTTTTTGCAGTGTTAAGGTGCAGTCTGTTGTCCTTGCACCAAGCTGTCAGTCTCTTTACCTCCTCTCTGTAGGCTGTCTCGTCACCTTCCGAGATCAGACCGACCACTGTCGCGTCGTCAGCAAACTTGACGATGGTGTTGTTGCCATGGGCCGGGCTGCAGTCGTAGGTGTAGAGGGCGTATAGGAGAGGGCTCAGCACGCATCCTTGAGGGGAACCGGTGCTCAGCATGCAGGTGGAGGACGTGTAGGGGCCGAGCAACACAGTCTGGGGTCTGTTGGTCAGAAAGTCCTTAATCCAGATGCGTGTGAGGGCAGGGAGGCCGAGAATGTCAAGTTTGGCGACGTGGATGTCTGGGATGATTGTGTTGAATGCCAAGCTGTAGTCCACAAAGAGCATCCTTGCATAGCTCTGCTGTTGTTCCAGGTGGCCCAGCACAACATGCAGAGCAGTGTTGATGGCGTCCTCAGTGGATCTGTTAGCCCAGTATGCAAACTGGTAGGGGTCCAGAGTGGGAGGAAGGCAGTCCCTGATGTGCTGGAGAACCAGCCTCTCGAAGCACTTCATGATGACTGGTGTGAGAGCAACAGGACGGTAGTCATTCAGGTGGACGGCTGGTGACTTTTTGGGGACAGGAATAATGGTGGAAGTTTTCAAGCAGGAGGGGATGACTGCTTGAGCCAGGGAGCGGTTGAAGATCCTGCAGAATACATGTGACAGTTGGTGGGCACATGTTTTGAGGACCTTGCCTGGTATTCCGTCGGGTCCAGTAGCTTTCCTGGGGTTAACAGCCAGGAGCGCGCGCCTCACATCGTGTTCCTCTACGGTGAGTGTGGGGGAGTTGGAGCATGAAGTGCGGGGGTGTGACGGTTGGGGCGAGTCAAAGCGAGCAAAGAAGCAGTTAAGCTCCTCTGCCAGCGATGCACTCGGGTCTGCAGAGGTCGTGCTGCTGCCACGGAAGTTGGTGATGCTCCGTAGACCCTGCCACACCTCCCGTGGTCTGTTACTGGCAAGGTGGGCCTCCAGCCTCCCCTTGTAGGTTGCCTTGGCTAGCTTGATGCCTTTGCTCAGGTCAGCACGAGCCACCCTGTACTGGGCTTTGTCGCCTGACCTGAAGGCAGCGTCACGGGCCTTGAGGAGAGAGCGAACCCTGCTGGACATCCAGGGCTTCGCATTTGGGAAGGTCCGTATAGTCCTGTGTAGGGACACAGTTTCCATGCAGAACTTGATGTAGTCCACTACACAATGTGTGTAGACATCAAGGTCCTGATGATCAAAGAGGCCCCAGTTTGTGTCTTGAAAGCAGTCCTGTAATTCACTCATGGCGCCGTCACGCCAGGTTTTCACAGTCTTTGTGGTGGGCCTGAATCTGCGCCTGAGAGGGATGTATGCAGGTGCGAGCTGCAAGGACAGGTGGTCTGACTGGCCGAGGGGGGCGAGTGGGAGGGCCCTGTATGCGTGCTTGATGTTCGAGTACACATGGTCGAGAGTGTTGTCTCCCCTCGTTGGGCACTTGACATGCTGGTGAAACTCTGGGAGTACAGTCTTTAAATTGGCCTTATTAAAGTCTCCCGCTACTACGTGAACGCCATCAGGGTGGGCCCGCTGATGTTTATTGATGACGCACGCGAGTAGCGAGAGCGCCGTGCTAGTGCTAGCGTCGGGAGGGATGTAAACAGCTGTGACAATCACGACCGTTAGCTCCCTCGGGAGAAAATAAGGCCGGCATTTAACGGACATGAACTCGATGTCGGGGGAAGAGTGCTTCTCGACGATCGTGCTATCGCCGCACCAGTTCTCATGCACGTAAACACAGAGCCACCCCGCCCCGTCTCTTACCGGTGTCCCTTGTCCGATCCGCGCGATGTAGCGAGCGCCCGGCCAGCTGGATGCTAGCATCGGGGACGTCTGCGTGCAGCCAGGATTCCGTGACGACGATCACACTGCTGTCTCGCACATAGCGGTTTCCCAGGATTTGTAATCCCAGGTCGTCGATTTTGTGGACCACGGATCTGGCGTTGGTGAGGTACAGACTCGGCAGTGGTTGCCTATGGGGCTGCCGTCGCAGCCGTTGCAAGACACCGGACCTGCAGCCCCGCTTCTGCTTCCTCTCTCTGCGTCGCCTGCGCCGCCTCCCGGTCCCGATGACAAGCCACGGTGAGCCGGGCAGCCTCGCGAGTTCGTCCGGAATTTTGCGATCATAGCATATTCAGTAAATATAAACCTGCTAAATTAAATAATTGACATTCTGTCCCATAAATGTTTAAAATGCCGGTAATTGCCATACAATCCTTCAAGGGTCGACGAGCGATGTTCGGGAGGAGGAGCAGTGGTGGTGGTGCGTTTCCCTCGGGCATGTGTCGGTAAATCCAGCGGAGTTCAGCGGCAGTGGATTGAAGTTGTCCTGACACAGGTTGATGACATGACAGGAACAGGCAGAAGTGCGAGAAGCAGACTGGCCTGCGGGTCCACATGGCAGACAGGTGCTAACTTTGATAGGTAAGCTAAACTTTAGCCACAGTAGACGCGTCAGCGACTATGCAATCGGTGGGTGGCATTCATGAGAATCGGGATCGCTCAACATACAGATAATAATAAATAAAATCACTGTAACTGGAGGGATTGTAAACTGCTAAAGCAGGTACAACAAGCGGATCCAAAAAATTTCTGAGAGTTACCGGTGAGCAGTGGCAGCCAAACGTGCCAGCGTCCACTCAACCGGGAGTTGATTCAATATTCACAATATTTTATTATTTTGTCGTACAGTTGTTTAAAAATGGCTCGCTATCGCCCCCTAGAAAAAAAAACAACAAAAAAAAACAGCCCCATATCTCTGTTTCACCAAACTGAAAATTTGATGTGTACAAAGCCAAGACCTAATAAAAAGTCTCATGGAGCCGTATGCTAAATTGAACAGGAAGTCGGCCATTCTAAATTTATCAGAATCCGAAATCCTTTTATTGTCATTGTACAGTGTGCAACAAGATTAGGGAGCTCCCCTCTCCAGTGCAATACAACAATAATTTAATCAAATATATAAATTAGATAAATAAGAGAATAAATATTGTGATGGAAAATAGTATGAAATTGGAGAAATACAACACAATACGTCGCTGTTCAGCAAGGTAAGGGTGGTCGTGTGTGTGTGCATGTGTGTGAGAGTTCAGAATGGTGATGGCTCTCGGAAAGAAAATGTTTTTCAGTCTATTAGTCTTTGATTTGATGCACCTGTAGTGCCTGCCAACAAATTTACTTCAAACATTGACGAGGCTTTGAAAACAAAAGCTGCTCTAACTTTAACTACAAGCAAATTCCTCTTGAAGATTCCTCACGTTATTTCTCGGAAATATTTCACATTTCCAACGTGCCAGTACCCCAACGTTGTCCGGGTGGCGAGGGCCCTTTATAGCTGCTCGCAGCTCTAGTTTTTAATTAATTTTTTTAAATCAATGGTGATGACAGTGAAATATGTCTTGTCTGGTATCATGATAGCTGGAGGATATTTTGTCATGATATTTTAGTCAGGCCTGATAACAGTGATGTATGCTGATTTAAGGCTACTTTTATTTTGAAATGCCGTATCACATTTTGGTGGGACCGCATTTGATGGACAACTGGGGTTGTCTAGTGTTCCCCAAAATGGGTCTGATATCACGATAGCTCGAGGGTATTTTGAAATGATTATTTTAAAATCAGTGTTGATGACAATGAAATGTGCATATTTCAGGTGGGTTTTTTTTTATTGTGAAATTACACATCAGATTTTGATGGGACCATTTTTGATGAACAGCTGGGGTCGTCTAGTGTCCAACAAAACTAGTCTGGTATTACGACAGCTCCAGCTCTTTTATTTTAAAATGCCTCCTTACATTTTGATGGGACTACTTTTGGTGGAAAGCTGTGTTGTCTTGTGTCCTCCAAACCTGGTTTGGTATTACCATAGCTAGAGGATATTTTTTAATGAAATTTTAAAGTCAGGCATGATGACAGTGAAATGTGCAGATTTCAGGCAACTTTTAGTTTGAAATTACAAATTAGATTTCGATGGGACCACTTTTTATGGACAGCTGGGGTAGTCTCGTGTCCCACAAAACTGGTCTGGTATCACGATAGCTCGAGCTATTTTTTTTTTAACTCAGTGGTGATGACCGTGAAATAAGCGAATTTCAGGCTACTTTTATTTTGAAGTGCCACATCACATTTTGATGTGACCACTTTTGGTGGACAGCTGGTGTGGTCTAGTATCCCCAATCCTGGTTTGGTATCACGATAGTTTGAGGATATTTTTTAAAGATTTTTCTTTTAAATCAGTGTTGATCACAGTGCATATTTCAGGTGATTTTTTTATTTTTAAATGCCACATCAAATTTTGAAGTGACCACTTTTTGTGGACAACTGGGGTGGTCTGGTGTCCCGCAGAACTTGTCTGGTATCACGATAGCTTGAGGATTTTGTAATGATTTTAATTTTTTTAATCATTGGTGACGACAGACAAATAAGCAAATTTTCACGCTTTTATTTTTAAATATCCCATCAGATTTTGATGGGACCACATTTGTTTTTACGGTTCCGTCACCACGCGAGTGGCTACCTGCTAAAGCAGCACGGCTCACTATTTGAGCCTTTTTCGCGTGTTTTTTCCTTTACCCAGTTTTATTTATTTTACCTCATCGCAGCAATGGACATCCAAATTGCGGTGGTTTTATTGCTGCTGGGGGCTGTTTTTTGCGTGATCGTGTCCGGAGATGTCACTGGGAGCTACGGATCAATCGTTTACACAAGAGATCAGCTGTTAGCACTTCGTGCTAACCCCGTGCCGACTCCCGGAGCGAGACCCGATATCCCCCACGAGTTGAGGAGGAAGAGACGGGGGATGTCGCGCGGGGGCGAAACGCCAGGCAAAGAGGAGGCGTGACCACCCCGTCCTCCTGTCCGTTTTTATGGGAAATGTTAGATACCTTCCCAAGAAAATGGACGCGGCACGAGAGGAACTTCCAATGAGCTAGCTTGCTGATGTTCACGGATTCATGGCTAACAGACCTAACGCCGGACACCGTCGTGGAATTTGACGGCTTCCAAATACTACTTGCGGACAGGACACTGGAAAGAGGAAAGAGGAGGGCTGGCTGTGTTTGTTAATGATAGATAGTGTAACCCTAGGCACATCACAGCTAAGGAGCAACTTTCCAGTCGGGACAATGAGCTGCTAGCTGTTAGCATGCGTCCATACTTGACAAGCATCGCGAGTTAACAAGGACGTGCACGTAACAGGTGCGTGAGTAAACTGCTTAAAACTTTGATCGTCATTCAGCTGACCTACAAATTGAGACGCTACAGTCAGTTTGACGTTTTTGTTTGCTTGATTGTGGATTGACATGGAGGAACAAGACAGTGGAAAGCGGACATTAAAAATGACGGAGAAAAGCTGTAGAAGATCACAAGCCTAAACGGATGCAGGCACGCAGGTGCAAATTTGCTCAATTGACCTCCATGCAACGTCAAATTGAACAATTGATGGAGGATGATGCAAATGTTGACGCTGTAAAAAACTGAGCTTCGTGTTTGCTTTAGCGGCATGGAGCAAGAATTTGTGGACCTCAATTCCGGTGTGCAAAATTTAAAGACTGAAGAGGATTTTGCCGATGACCAAAATAACTGGTTTGATCCAAAAAATGTAATTAATGGAAATGTGAGCAATGGAAGAAGGACGTTTTGAAACGTGCAGAGGAAGGATGCAATAAACAAATATCACCTGATGATAGTAGATCTGCATCAACTAACTACACCCATAGAAGTAGAAGTAAAGAATCTAACAGACAGAAGCTCACTTCTGTCAACGTCTTCAATTAAATTAAAGGCTCAAATGGAACGAGCATGTTTAAAGGCAAAGGCTGCTGATTTACAACAAAGGTTGGCACTTGAGCAAGAAGAAGCTGCAATTAAGGCAAAGAAGCAAATGCATGCAATGCAAACGGCACTCCCTGAGTCTGATGCTAAATTGGATGTCTTGAGAAGATATGAAAATACCCAGGAGGATGGTATCCACATTCCTGATGAGTGTGTTACAATTTAAACAAGGAAAAACATTCAATTACCATCACAGCCTATCAGAGCAACAAGCAGTGTTGATCTGAAATGCTCCCACTTCGACTATTCCAATGGCTAGATTTCCACATCAGACAGAAAGTAGAGAACAACAGGGACATGTGCTTGATGGCCTTTGCCAAGCAATCTCACAGCAAGCCAGTGTCGCAGAATACTTAGCAAAGAGTCAAAAAGCATCGCTACTTCCCGAACTTTCCATTCCTACGTTTAAAGGCGACCCTCTGCATTATAAAACCTGTATAGGTGCCATTGAACATGGGATTGAAGGCCGTACAAGTGATAACCGTGATCATCTTCAATTTTAGCTGCAGTATACTAGTGAACAACCACATGAGTTGGTGAAGAGCTGCATCCATATGGAACCTCTGACAGGATATACCAAAGCAAAACAAATCTTGAAGGAGTTTTATGGTGATGACTTCATGATAGCAGAAGCATATTTAAAGGAAGCCATGGATTGGCCAACAATCAAGTCTGAAGATGGTGTTGCACTTCAGTCTTTCACATTATTCCTTATGGGCTGTTTGAACATAATGGCAGATGTTAATTACATGGAGGACTTGGACAACATGGCTAATATAAAGGCATTGGCAAACAAACTTCCATACAGACTTATAGAATCTTGGAGAAAATTTGCCTGCAATCTCCAAGAAAGAACAAATAGAAGAGTGAAGTTTAAGGATTTTGTTGACTTTGTTGACAAGCACGAAAGATTCTATAAAACAGAAAACAAAATCACAACACACAGAAACACCAAAATCAAAGAAAGTCTTCACAACAGTCATTGTGCCCGCCAAGATGGAAAACAACAAAACCACCACGCCAAAGGCAGAACCTGTTTCAGTGGATGCTATTGCCAAACCATGTGCTAATTGTAATGGAGAGCAACAGTCTCACAATTTGTAAGGAATTTAGGAGAAAGCATCACAAGGATAAGATTGACTTCTTGAGGAGCAAGGGTCTGTGTTTTGCATGTTTGATGCACGGTCGCATTAGCAGTTGCTGGAAACAAAAGCTTCAATGTCAAGAATGCTCTAGACTGCATCCTACAGCACTACACATTGTCCATAAACTTCTGCAAAGAAACAGCCTAAGACGATTGTGAATAGCAGTACCTATTAAGCGCCCTCGTACAAACAACAGAAACCTGGGGTGTCACTGGGGCCTGTAAATAGGACTGCATCCTTTCAATAATTCCGGGATGGGTCAAGGCACAAAAAGGAACCAAGACAGTGACGACTTACTGTCCGGTTTAAAAATGCCCTGACGCCTTTTTTAGACTGAAATAACTTACTAAAGTTTTCGTTTTGTGCCATTCAGAATGGGAGAGGGAGCCAGGAGGCGAAACAGCCGTCTTGCCAGTTCAATCCCGCACACCCTCTGACTCTCACCCTCCGTTCTGCCTTTTTATTGAAACTAACTCATCAATAACTAATCACCAGAAGACAGAAAAGCATCAACAACTAATCACCAAGAGACAGAAAACATCAATAACTCACGGTATAAAGGTCAGTTTAACTAAAGCATCAATAACTAATCACCAGGGACTCCAGCAGGCAGAAAATCATAACCCAAGGTCAGTTTAACTAAACACATCTTCAGGATACGGTGTCTGTGTGTGTGTGTGTTAAAATAACAAGTAAGTGTCTCTGTGTGTGTTAAACATTAATGAGTGTATAAAAACATGATTATGAATACACAAACTGATTACCTATCCTCAGCCCATCTTACATTTCCCCCCTGTTGTGGATTTAAAAATCATGTCCTTACGGCTTTAAGACAGATCATCATAATGAAATCATACAACAGTGTGATCATCAGTGGAGGAGCGAAAACCTCACATTAGGGAAAAATTCCCCTCCTCCCTTCCGGCGTAGAATGAGATCCTCATAATTTGATGACCATCAGGGAATAAAACTTGTCCCTGGGGTGACTTGGTGGAGGCCCTTGCCTCGTTGTAGGAGAGGACAGCCGTCCTTACCTCCCGGATCTTCGTGTATGGTGTGTGTGTGTGTGCACGTGTGTGGACAGGGGCAAGAAGTCCATGTGTTTTTACGTTTTAGTGTCCAGTTTGAGTTCGTCATTCTCAACATTAATCAGGTTGTAACGGTACATTTGGGCAACAAACCTACGATTAACCATCATCTTTGTCATAAAAATAATGCAACATGAACAGACTAAACATAACAAAATGAAAACTATAATTATCCCTATATATTGTTTTTTTAAATTCTTCATAGTGGTCATAACATCAATAATTGTTTCGTTTTTATTAAAAATTTAAATGCAGTAATGTACTCCAATCAAGGCTGATATTCCTTTGTTATGTACGTCATTAATTTCCAAACAATATCTAATCTTTTTGTTCTGTGGCTTCAACATATTTATCATCTCATCAATATTAGCACCACAGAGTACTGAGTTTCGAGATCCTCACAATAGTCGTTCTCAAAATGATATTTTTTTTTATCAATTTAGCTTTGTTAAGGTAAGATATTTTATTGACAATCTAACATTAATATGCAAAGAACATGTACATTAGTACGAAATGTAAAAAAAAATTGTGGTGGGGGGGGGTGCGAATTGTTTTCTTCTTGGTAGGGGGGGCATGACAGGAAATAATTGAGAACCACTGGTCTAGTCACACACCAGCTCGGGTTCATTCCCTACCAGAGAAATGACATTCCATGTCCCCAGAGCTAGGCGCTTTATGTTGCCGGGGATTGGACTGCCTTTGACTGCCTCCTAGCTCAAAGGAAACCCAAATTCTTTGGTCCCGCCCACTGGTAGTGAGCCGAAGCCCTTGTATTAAATAATAAATAAATACATAAAATAAAAAAATTAATAAATTTAAAAAACGGACCGATCCACTGCTTGGGTTAGTTTGACCCACCTTGAGATCCGTTCCCACTCAGTGACAGTGTCTACAAGCCACTGCCACCAGGCCAGTGAACCGACGTCCAGGCAGTGACAAAAAACGTGATCAAATTACATTGCTCATCATAAGGTGTTTGTGAGACGCTCTTTGTATGTTTCCTCAATTAAGACCTGTTTTCCATTGGTGTATTTGAAAAAAGTGGTGAACCTGTTAAATTCACTACAAAACGTTAAGAAGATGAAAGTAATGTTTGAAGGAATATTATTTTTCTATCGACATGCCGGCGGGCGGGCACAGATAGAGAGTGATAAAGCAGCACCTCCCGCGCGGGGCGTGCTGACGAAAAGGCAAGCGCTCCTCCTCTCATCGCGTCCTTATTAAGACAGAAAAAAGACGCTGTTGAATTTGACCTATTCGCAGTTCGAGCAGGTGCTTAACGCTGGAGAATATCACCACTTCGAAGTTCGAACTGCTGTTGAAACGGAGAGGTAAGTGTTTTTCGTTTGTTTTTATTCAAAACATGCCTCGAGTGCATTTGTTCATGGTTAGAGATAGTTGTGTGGAAAACACTATACAAAGTAGCACCATGGATGTGGGCCTACAACACTGGCCTAGCAAACATGTGCTCCTACATCGACATAATTGACGAGCTCCAGTTAAGCATTGAATAATTATAAAACGTCATGGTGCTTTTACTCATTTAAAGAACTAAACCGACGCGTATTGTCATCCGGTGGTCAGGTTTGCATTGAATGTGAGCACGAGGGACGCTAGCTTGTTGCGTTAGCTTTGCGGAGCTAACAGCTTGCACTTTTGTTATAGAACAACAGAATGCAAGTACCATGATAATTTCTGTCATTAATTTTTGTGTAAGACACGATGTTCACTGGTTAATTACATGATTCTTAAAGCAAAGGTTACTGTGAATGCAATTTTGGTAAGATTTTTGTAGTCACACTGCATAAATCTGTCTGTCTGTTGTTTAAACTTCAATATAAACTATTATGGTTGAAATCGTTAATTGGGATGGAGGGATTGATATTTTTTTAATTTATAATTTATTTTTCTTACACTGATATTGTTAAAACTCCATTTAGCCTATAGTATTAATAATTCTCAACACAAAACTGTCTTTTTTCTTTATAGAATAAACAATGCCTTCCCTGAGATGCAGGAAGTCCCCAAAGCAGGATACTATTGAACATGCAGTCAAGGGTCTGGACAAGACTGCAGAGTTAGAAGCGAAGTATATAAACTCATTTAAAGGTATGATGTTAACGCTTTTGCTAAGATATATTATTGTTTTCTGATAACCAAGCTGACATCGTTTTTTAAGTGGTTATTTTACATTAAGAGTGTCTTGAACTTTTCTTTTGTCAGTTTCAAGTTATTTCAGTGAGCGTGAAACCTGATGGTAGGAGTTCTATCTAAATAAGGCTGTACTTGATGACGCCCTCCGGCATTTTTATACCACAATAGACCGGTGAACAAGTCCGATATTGATAGTCTAGTGTAAAGCACGTTATACGTCACAGAGATCACGTGACGCGATCCAATATGACTGTGTATACAGTGTATGTCATTGTTATGAAACTAAATAATCTTAAAGTTTTTTTTTTACGTAACCAGGTGCCATTGACATTTGTACTTTCAGTCCTAATACATACTGGCTAATGCAATGCTGGAAAATGAATTTTGGCTGGTCTGTTCCTTTAAAATCATAAAGAAGGGCTCTGCTCTATCCCTCACAAGAAGCAATGTTTCAAACCACCCTACATTAGTATAGTGGCCCAAATGAATATGATGACTCCTTATTTGTGTGCTTAAAAATATGACGAAGCTATCTTGATTTCCCTGTTAACTAGGTCGAGGAGTATTTACCAAGGCCCCTTTCAGGAAAGATGACTTTATTCTTTATTATGGAGTACAGAGGAAAATTGATAGATTCTGATAAATCTCAACGCAGGAAGATGGATGGAAGAGGCACTGTCTTTTTGGAGGTGAGGCAAAGATTGAGATGTTATCTTATTTTTGTTTTTATTTAAAAAAATAAACACATACTCATCCCATAAGTGTTAGGGGAAAAATCATTCTCTAAGCAAAAATGTATACCGTATTTTCGCACCCAAAAGACGCGCCGTGTCAAAGGGCGCAACACCTGTTGAGGCCGCTATTTCTGTCTTTGTAACATATACTGGACGCACCGCCTGACAAGACGATAGCACAGCTGCTGTTAGCATAGCATGAACTTGGCAGAGCTGCCCACACTGACACAGCCGATAGCAGCCTACTATGCCCCAATAACATGAGCAATCACCCCATTGTTGCAGCAGACGCCAAGTCTCTATTGACAATAGCTGACAATGGCTCAGGCCAATATTAGGTGCATTGGCAATAGCCTACAAAGCAACGTCAGGGGAGGGACTTGGCTGCTCACCACACTCCTTAGAGTCACGGTTTCAAAAAAAAATAAAAAACTCATCATACAAGCAAACAATGAAACATAGAAATAAGATTAACACAAACATGTATCTCTCATGCCATCAATATACCCCAAAAAAATGAAAATAATACAAAAGCCACTCAGCCTTAGCTAATTCAAGCAATGCATTCTGGGAGCAGAGACCCACAATCCCATAGCTGTTTAGAGAGATTTGCATGGCTGTTTAAAGAGATGTGCTGTTATGCTTTGGACTTTTTGTCTGTTGTCTAAACCTGGGACGTTTCTTGCTTGCAATAACATAAATGATAAGACAGACTAAAACATTGTGGACAGCTGCCCTTTGTCCAGCTTTTTCCAACACCATCACCCAAACATTATAGTCAGATGGTGTATTTGTCACGGTCGATTGTAAGCATGGACAACTCACTCTTTGCCCAGCAGGGTGTGCTAACATGCACTTCCAACAGCTCGTTGATGACAAGGGCTGATGGACGTGAGTGGTACTTTGTCCATTTAATGGACGCATCGACTGACAGGGCGCTTTGTTTGCTTATGACTGCGAAAATACGGTAATTACTTTTATTCATGCGTTGAATCTGTACAAATGAAAATATAGACCATGAAGTCTCAAAGACAAGCTGTTAATAGGGTCTGATTCCAATAGAAATTTCTTGTATGATTTGATTTAGAAGATTTAAAAATTGTGGATTTCCTATTTTTATGTTTTGTGTACACAAGATTGTCTCAAAGATTAATTTCTGACATTGATTGAATAATTGTTTTTTTTTTTTTTAAATCTATTTTAAGTGTTGATGCCGCTCAAGAAGATGGCAGTCTGGGAAGACTGGTTAATGATGACCACATGCACCCCAACTGTAAAATGAAGAAGAAGACAACAGAGGACAGACCACACCTCTGTCTGTTTGCGCTCCGAGACATTGATGTTGGCGAAGAAATAACTTAAGACTATGGACCAGCTGGCCTTGGAGAACACAGGTTTGTAAGATGCATCTTTAAGTACAATAACAGAGCCCACTTGTGGTGTTCTGGTGATGTAGTTTCCAATTAGTTTGGCAATCTAATAAATGTATGTTGAGGTTTCTATGGAAGTTGAACATGCTGACTGACTGGGGGAGTTCTCCATTGTCCACTATCTGTAATTCAAATTTGTGGGTCTGAGTCAAAGTTTGGCTCTTCAGGAACAACGAACTGGTCAGGGAGTGACAGTATTACAAAGTTCTGCGTTACTCTTTTCTGGGCGGTGGCCCTGTTAGGCCATCATATGCCATATTGCAAATATACCCATTGTGGGACTAATTAAGGACATCTTTATGTTGTGGTTTCCCTACCAGAACCAGCACCAACCCTGTATATTCATGATATAAAACACTGTTTCAATTTGATATTTAGCCTTTCTATACTGTAAAAATAGAAGACCCCAGGCTTTCCTGCGCCCCCTTGCCCAATTGGTGGTGTTCAGGAGACAACCTGGGACTGAAATATCAGTCCAAACCAGTGTTGTTTTCGTCACTGATGACTATGACGAAAATACTTCGTTAACGCCCCTTTTTTAATGACGATGACAAGCTAAACGAGGTTCTTTTATGACGAAAACATGACGTGATGTACATGAATTTTTTTCGTTGACGAGACAAAATTGTTAGCATGTGGTTCATAAATTATTTTATGTTGCTTTTAGTGAAATAAAGCCACAACAGTTGCCCAACAAAATGTTTTGCTTCTCTGCTTATTTTGGAGCAGTGAGCATTGATTCCACTGTTGCCACTTTTTTCTGTTTGTAATGAAGAATCCTTTGTAGTCCATCCAAAAGTCTTGGGGTGGGTCTTGGGTGGAAACCTTGAATGCCTTGTTTTAACTCAAATGGACTTAAACCCATCCATCCATCCATCCGTTATCTGTACCGCTTCTCCTCACTAGGGTCGCGGGGGGTGTTGGAGCCGATCCCAGCTGTCTTCGGCAGTAGGCGAGGTACACCCTTGAATTGGTGTCCAGCCAATCGCAGGGCATACATAGACGAACAACCATCCACGCTCACACTCATGCCTAGGGGCAATTAGAGTGTCCAAGCAACTTGCCATGCATGTTTTAAGAATATGGGAGGAAACCGAATTACCCAGAGGAAACCCACGCAGGAAGGCCGGAGCCAGAATCGTACCTACGACCTCAATATTGTGAGGCCATCCTGCTAACCAGTTGGGCCACCGTGCCGCTTGGACTAAAACCTTTGTGAATAAATTGACGAAAACTAGGGTAAAACTTTTTTTGCGTTTCCGTCGATTAAAACTGGACTAAAACCCTTTTTTTAGTTTTCGTTGACTAAAACTGGACTAAAACTATAACGAATTGGGATGACTAAATGTGATGTAAACAAATCAGCACTTTGTCCAAATGACTTGGACAAAATCTAAAATGCCTGCCAAAAACAACACTGGTCACAACACGTGTCTACAGAAGATTAATTGGCATGGGCGAAATTAATTAGTTTTATTTCATTCATGAGCTTATGTTTTGTTTTGGGTGGCTAAGGCTTAAAATGTGTAAAAATCTAATCCAACCTCAAATATAATTAATTCAATAAATTTATGATGCTACTAAAACATCGAAGCAGCCTCCTCCAGGCTTTACAGACTCAGAAATGGAGGTATGCGTATCGTGTACTCATCCTGTCGTGTCTCGAGATGTTAAAATTGCAGTTAGATAGACGTGTGCTGATTAGACAAGACTTCTAATATATCTGGTGTCACAGGATATTTGTCAGTGAATGTGTATGTCTGGTTTGAGGCTCACTCAGCTTTTTCTTGTGTTGTGGGGTCCAGTTGAGTTGAATTGCGTGTCAGGTATGTTGGCCATCTGACACCCAACTGTCAGGTTTGTGTTTGTGGGGACCCCGTAGAGCCATTTTTATTGTTGACATAAATCATAGCTAATCATCTTTTCCTTCATTATCATATGAAATACAGTTAGGAGTTGTATGTGCCTTTACTATGTTATAATCTTAGAACCTACCAGCCACTACAGGTGTCCGACAAGAAGACTTTTGGCTGTCCTGTGCTCCATTGCGCCCCTGGTGGCGTTCAAAAGACAACCTGTGACTGAAATATCAGTCACAACATATCTCTACTGAAGATTAATTGTCATGCGCTAAAGTAATTGGTTTTGTTTCATTCGTGAACTTGTTAGTTTTTGTTTTGGGTGGCCAAAGCCTAAAATGTGTAAAATTCTGATCCATTTTCTTTTTTTAATTCATTAAATTAATATTCAACTTGTTCATTAGGATGGAGGACAACCGACAATGACTGAATCGGCTGAGGTTGATGCCACCAGAACATCGAAGCAGCCTTCTCAAGTTTTGACAGACTCTGAAAAGGAGGTATGCGTATCATGTGGTCATCCTGTCGTGTCTTGAGATGTTAAAATTACAGTTAGATAGACCTGTGCTGGTTGGACAAGTTTTCTAATATATCTGGACATAAATCGTAGCTAATAATATTTTCCCTCATCATCATATGATATACAGTTATGCCTAGTATATGTCTTTACTATGTTACAATCTAAGAACCTACCAGCCACTACAGTTCTCTCATTGGGAGACTTAAGCTTTCGTCAGGTTGTCGACTGCTGCATTGCCCTCTTATTGGCTTTAAGTACACAACCTGTAACTGAATTATCTGTCAGAACAGAACCTATGTGTCTACAGCAGGTGATTTGGCATGTGGATTCTTCAGATTTTTAGAAAATAGGTAAAATTGTGATCAAAAGTTTAAAATGTCTAAAATTCTGGTATAGTTTGCAATAGTATATCTATTAAATCATTTCAAAACTTCTTAACAAGGATGGAGAACATTGGCTGTGACCGAATTGGTTGAGGTTTAGATTACCAGGACCATTGAGCAGCCTCCTCGGGATCTACAAATTTAGGAATGAAGATATGCATCCCATGTTACAATCCTGTTATGGCCCGAGGTTTTGAAGTTGCAGTTACATATTGGGCTGGGCGATATGGCTGATAAGTACATAGCGATATAAGTATTTCATATGGGTCCATCGATACACATTGAATTCTTTTTTTATATTATTTTATTTATTATCGTTTTTATTTTCCAATATTTTCACTGCCCTGTTAAAAAAACATTTAATGTAGTTTTCCTCCCGGGAGCTTTTTGTTACGGTCAATTAATTTTGTTATTACATTATTTTGTCATATCATTCATCAATATTTTAGTTTTTTTTTTTTTTTTCAAATAGAATTAAGACCTTTTTCTGTGCAGATTCCTCTGGGGATTAAGTATTTAATGGGTTCTCAATTTTCTCTTGGACTCTGATGCAACCCAGTCTCCTCCCTTGGACAAAAAATATGGGCTGAATCTTCCTTGGAATAACGACACAGATTCTGACGAATCATTGTCAAATCCTGCCCCTGAACTTTGCGCCTCAGACCCAGACCATATTACTATCCCAAGGCTCAGGAGGACCAAAAGTATACAGGTAAACAACCCATATAGATTTCAGGGAATCTTACAAGCAAATTGCATATATTTTATTGGTCTCCTGCCTTCTATCCTTTATATTTCGTTGTTGTTGTTTTTTAGATTAAAAAAACAGGCTGACTTTGGAATGGATAAGCATTATTACTCCAACTCAGATGACAGTGGAGATGAATATATTCCGGATACAAGTGAGGCCTCTGATTCAGACGGAAGTGAATCTTTGAAAATTGTGGACCCTCTCTTGAAGTCTAAGAATGCCTTCAGAGATTTTTCTCCCACACCACGAATCTCAAAAGCCACCTCAACGCAGGCTGTTAATCAAGGGCGTTCACCCGTTCGGAGGAGTAGCAGCACTGGTGTGATTCTTGAATTCTATGGCTCTTCAAATATTTGTGCAGTTTAACACAAATCATCCAAAATAGAATTCAAGCACATCTGTGACAGAAATTCAAATTCAGAAGTCAAAGAGAGAGAACAAAAAAAAAAATCTAATGCTGCGCTTCTTCCGAAGACATATACTGTAAACATTAAATGTATGTTAGGACAATCTTGAAAAAAGTATTAGAACACCCTTTACTTTTATTTCTTGTTAATTTTATTAACCAAAATATGTCCATTTTTATTACAGATTAATGAATACAAAATTAAAACTCTAATCAGCTACTTTTTAATCGTTATATTTGTATAAACAAATGTTATACATCTGTGTGTTAACTTATACAAGAAATGACGGAAAAGCAAGGGTGGTTTAGTATTTTTTTATCGTATATAGTCTGTATAATATCTTTAACCTATGCTGATGCTGTTTAATACTGATTTAAATAATAATAATAATGTCATAATCTGTTGGTTTTACATGAACAAAACCTTTCAAGCACTTTTTAAAATTCTAAATACTACCTCTTGTCAGTAAGTTGGTTCACAGCACTGCCTTGGAGTGAAAGTGTGTAGTGCTGAGACAGTCGGTATGTGCTGAGTCGTCTGACGTTTGTGTGACTGGTACCCAGGAAGGTAGCAAAACCAGGCAGTGTGTATGTCGTACCCAGGAAGGCAGAGAAACCAAGCAATATGTATGTGGTACCCACGAAGGCAGAGAAACTAAGCAGTGTGTATGTGGTACCCGGGAAGGTAGCAAAACCAGGGAGTGTGCATAGATACAGACCCCAAAAGTGATTAAAACCAAATAAAGTCCCCAGAAGATCATCTGTAGTCAGGTGAAGGACCCTGTACTTTGTTCAACTCATTTACTCCCTTAGACGTACAAAGACGTCTTTTAATGCAATGGCGCCCTCTACCAAAGACGTATAAGTACGTTTCCTGTCTTTTTTACGTCATAGTGTACATAAGGGTCTGATGCAACCTCTGACTGAGAATCAGCCATGTCCGCATTGTGAATCATGTAAAAATCACCCAGCAGGGGGCAGAGGTGCAAAAGATCCGCCTTGAATCTGCGCCAGAGGTACAAATGGGGGGCGGGATCCTGGGGTAGACTTATAAGTGTGGAGAGCAGCGTGGGTAGCAGCAGCATCGGCAGCACTAGCAGCAGTCGCATTAGTAGCGTTAGCAATGAAATCCTCCAAGCAAATGACGATCGAGGAATGCTTTTTTGTAAAAAAAAGCTTCCTAAAAGCATCAAGGCGATGGAGACGCTTTGGTTGAGAGGATGACGCTTTGTCGTCGTCACAACAAACAGGCGTTTAAAGAGGGTGCGCGTGCCTTGCGGCCTGCATCGCCTGCCTTCGGACAATAGCCAAAGCAGCTGAGAGTCCTCACCAGATCCCCCCGAACGAGGAGGTAAGCGCTCGCAAGTTACCATTGAACATGTGGTTTTACCCCTCATGCTTTTATTGTACATATCATGCATCTTGCGGGCAGAAAATGTCGCATAAATGTGCAGTTAGACGCAAGCGTATCTCCTCCCCGACGAGGAAACAACAATACTGAATGGTGTGGTAATCATGCATACTTTCTAAAATTCACAGATTGTGCATCCCGCGGCAAGAAAGTTCCTCCTCGTCTTGTTGGTGTAAAGAAAGGTAAATTATAATATGAAACTTCACACGCCAGCAATAAAATGCAGCAATAAATATATATTTCCAATTGTTTATATTTCTGTAATTTACAGGTTGTGCATCAGGAAGCAGTGGTTCCGGATGGCGTCACACTGGATGGCAACCGAGGAAAATCGACTTTACAGCAACCCCTGGACCACTGAATGCCGCTGCCCATTTGGAGTCTGAGGAGCCAGCTGATTTCCTGCAGCTGTTTCTCACGGATGAGCTTCTGCAGCACATCGCGGATGCCAGCAATCACTTCCCAGACAATTATTTTCACACAAACCCCAGTGGACAAACACAAGCTCGCCTATTTTCCACGGACCAGCAAAGCCAGACCACAACGAAAGTGTCGGGTCTGTTTGCGCAAAGGCAAACGGAGTGAAACAAGAATGTGGTGTGAACTATGTTGTGTGCCCTTGCATCAAGGCAACTGTTTTATTTTATATCACACAAAAAAAAAGTATGTATGACACTGATGTATTTCATTTTTGTACATAGTTCAACAGTTCAGTCGTTTAGTGTTATGTGCAAATAAATTTATTTGATCAAAAACATATTTTTTGTGCTTTTTTTTGTTATTTTATAGAAGGCATGCATTATTTAGATGTTAGAGGTGTCATAAAAGCCATAAATAATAGTGTCAAAGTTCAAATTATGGTCAAAATGCATCAGTTTACAAAAAGCTCATTTTCTCAGTTTTTTCCCCAGGGATTGGAGTTTTCATGAAATTTAGCTATTTTCAAATGCCGATTGTTCAAGAATGGAAAAAGATAGGAACAAACATTTTTTTTCTGTTGAAAGAAGAGAGTCTCATCTTTCTTCGGGTGTGCTCCATGTCTATATAGCATTAGAATACAATATTCTGTGGGCCTTGCAATATTAGTCAAAACCCAGGAAAACTCTGGGATTGAGTGGGTTGCTCCAGTGAAAATGGCTGGTATTTAATGAGTTAAGACTGGTTAGGACATCCGGCTCGCAGTCCCAAGGTTCAGGGTTCGATCCCGGGACCCAGCTTTCCTGTGTGGAGGTTGCATTTGTGAGTGAGTTTGAGCGCAGATGGTTGTTCGTCTTTGCGTGCCCTGCGATTGGCTGGCAACCACTTCAGGGTGTGCCCCGCCTACTGCCCGTTGACAGCTGGGTAGGCTCCAGCACGCTATCCTTGTGAGAATAAGCGGATTGGATATTACATGTATGTGTTTATGCCCTAGGCCAGGCGAGGGCAAACTACGGCCCGGGGGCCACATGCGGCCCGTTAAAAGTTTTAATCCGGGCCGCCGAACTTGAAAAAAATTTAATGAATAAACCTTGTTAATGTTTTATTTTCTAAACACTGTGGTTTTCAAAGACAAATATTATTGTTGGAATGCTTTTATTCACTTTCATATAAAATTAAATGTATTTTTTTTCTCAGATGAGGTGAGGTTTCCAAAACACTCCATCCATCTGCTCCTGGTCCGGCCCCTCTGTCATATTTTAGAACCCATTGTGGTCCTCCAATCAAAAAGTTTGCCCGCCCCTGCCCTAGGCTTTGTGTCTTTGCTTGGTTGACTGTGTAATGAGTGTATGAATGCATTTCTTTCTACCAGACACCTTGGACTTCCCATGGCAGATTAATAATCTATTTTATCTATCCATCAGGGTCACGAATGTCATTTGATGAGTAGAGAATTTAGAGTCTCCAATTAACCTAATATACATGGATTTGCGCATGGAAACCTGAGAAAAAGCCCTTAGTCCTACTTTTCCATCTGAACCACTTTATCCTCACGAGGGTCACAGCCGTGACATCCCAGCTGACTTCAGAAAGTAAGTGGGCGACGACTCATGATCTCTTGGTTGAATAATATTGTTAGGGGCTCAAAATGGCCCTCTACAATAAAATGGCAGAAGAATATTACATACTCTCTGGCAGAAGAATATTGCGTTTTTTTGTTTTGTCCAATTAACTTAAATAAAACTTGGGAAAATTTAATGATTCCATGTAAACCAGCTGGTCTTCCCCATACCAAGCCCTGGCTAAAACTGACTGAAAAATGCATGATGTGTGCCTTTTAAACTCCTCGGCCCATCCACTATGCCAGGGATGGGCAAACTTTTTGATTGGGAGGGGGGGGGGGCACAATGAGTCCTAAAATACATTTAATTTTAAACGAAAGTGAACAAAAGCATTACAACAATATATATGTCTTTGAAAAACCACAGTATTTAGAAAATAAACCATTAACAAGGCTTATTCATTTAATTTTTTTCAAGTTTGGGGGGCTGGATTGAAACGTTTAACGGGCCACAAGTGGCCCCCGGGCCGTAGTTTGCCCAAGTGCCCTAAGCCAATTGATTCTAAAAAATAACAGTTTTCTTCATCAAAACAACATTTTATGATCAACATAAATGTTAGTGAGTACATAAAGGTATACTCATTCGATCTATCATAACCCCATGCACTTAGACTGTACAAAAAAAAGAAAATTTTTATTTTAAAACCTAGTATTTCGCCATGACGTCACACGCTAGCGTCAAGTGCTTGGCGCTAAAAACCCGGAAGTAACAGCGGCGCTCGGTTTGAAAGTGGAGAGTTGTGCATGGTAGGCGAATTCGGGAGAAATGTTTGTTGAACACGAGGACTGTGGCGTAGAAGATGGTTTAACAGCGATCTAGTGCGCACCCAACCGTGATGGCTGACCAACGAAATAAATGTGGACCGACGGAGTGGACTGACAGGACGTGGAAAACAGGTGTGTGGCATGTGTGCGTGTGCACGAATGTGGGAGCGCGTTCACTATGGTGGCAGCGATCGCAAAGCAGCAGCACCACTCCTTGACAAAAGTATTGTACTTTCTCTGATGTTTTGGGTTTGCTCTGCTTTGGGGTTTGTAGTTCTGGCCACGCAAAAGTAACAAAGCAAGTTCTTGGATGTCTGCTTTTTTCTTGAACTGTTAATTGGTTAACATCGTGGCTCTTATTTTTATCTAATGTATGGAGTTTGGTGGCTATCTATATGCACAACTATATTAGTTGCACTTGAAATTGCATACAGAAAATTAGTATAAATAGGTTACGCTATAAAGTATAACAATATTAACAATCGTTATTGTTGTTACTGTTTATTTATTTTATTTTGCAATAACTGTGCTCCAAGCTTAGCTGTTGTGCCAGCTGCCAAGTAAAAATATGTAATCTCACTCAATAATAGGAATAAATACTTAACTAACATCTCAATTTTTCGGGTTGGGCTGTGGGGGAGGGGAGGGTGGCTGCCTGACATAAAGCAGACTGTCCTGCACATGCGCAGACCAGCCGAGTGTGTGAAGTGTGCGTAAGTGCAGTACCGGGACCGACCACTAGACAGCGATCCTGAGTAATTTTTCCGCACACACATTTCTAGCACACTCGTCTTGTTTTTGTGACCTTCCTGGGAAGCCCTGAAACTTTGACAGGACCTCCCCCTGAGCTTCTTATCACTGAATTCAATGCTCTTTTTTGTGGGGCCCAGATTTTTGGTCCCCACAAAAATTTTGGTCCCCTACAGTGGGTGTGCTGTCCGATGTTGGTCCCCAACATGTAGCTTATACAAACACACACACACCCCCCTACTTGTTTTTGTGACATTGTTGGGCCACCTGAGCAAAACTCACATTGTGGGAACCACCCTTTCTAGTGGTTGTACAGCTCTGAAAAAAATCAGGCAGTGTCCAGGAATTTAGTTAAACACAAAAACCACTTCAAATTACCAATTAATGACCTGGAGGTCAAATGAGTGACTCAAGTGCATGTAATTCAGTCACTGTAGCCCAAAGATTCTCTGGGCCAGTGGATGAACCATTATTCGTCTTGGACAGCATTGAAGCAGGCCGTAGCCTGGTTTCTAAAGCTGAAAGACTTACTGACAGAGTAAAGGAAAAATAGAAAGGAGTTAATCACATTAGGTGAAGAAGGCAAGATGAATTTATTCAAGAGAACTGTCAAAGGAAAGTATTTGACCTGCGACGACTTGGATAAAGCAGAAAGAGAACTTGTGAAATACTGTCAAAGGCGAAGTTTCAAAAAAGATTTAGCCATATTTGAAAAATAAAAAAGGGTGAAGAAAAGTAGCCCACTTTACAAGTTCAATATAGTATTTCAAGATGGTGTCATGAGGGTTGGTGGACAGTTGAGCCACGCAGCCATGCCTGAAACAGCAAAACAGCAAGCCATCTTGCCAAGGATTCACATAACACAAAGCTAGTCCTGAGATACATTCATGAGATTACAGCTCACGCTGGAAGGAACCACATGATGGCTAATCTGCATCAACAGTTTTGGATACCTCGAGCTGCTAGAGTCATCAGAAGAGTGCTACCTGACGATCCGCCTTTCAAGAGAATTGGCGTTGATTATTTTGGTCCATTCTAAGTAAGTAGGGTTAGAGGACAAGTAAAGAGATACGGCGTGATTTTTACATGTCTCGCTGTACGAGCCGTACATCTGGAAATTGCATCTTCACGTGACACAGATGCTTGTCTCAACGCAATCCGAAGATTTCTTGTCAGAAGAGGACAAGTGAGAGAGATGTATTCTGATAACGGAACCAACTTTAGATCAGCTGACAGTGAAATGAAGAAATCAATCAAAGAATGGAACACTAAGTAAATCAAGAAACACTTGCTGCAAAAAGGTATTCAGTGGCATAGCAATCCCCCAGCAGGTTCCCACCACGGAGGAAGCTGTGAGCGACTTATTTGGTCTGTGAGAAAAATCCTGAATGTCACTGTAAAAGAACAAATTTCGGGTGAAGAAAGTCAATATACCTTGCTTGGTGAGGCTGAAGCAGTTATAAACAGCAGGCCTATCACAAGGACATCTTCCGACCTCAACGACTTGGAAGCACTCACACCCAACACTCTGTTGTGGCTGAAGGTCAAACCCGAGTTACCTCCTGGAGTCTTCTGTAAAGACGACCAATACGCCCCAATACGTACCTCTGGGAATGAGCTGGTCAGCTCTTTAAAGAGTATTATGTAAGTTGAAATACATTAATCCATTTTTCTTTTTTGGACCATCTTTAACTGTGTAGTGTGTAATGTCTAAAATACAAAATGATCTGATTTTAGGGTGCAGTTGACGACTGTGGCACAGGTCCTCGCTCTACAAGTGCTAATAGTCTTCGGCAAAGAGAAAAATCTGCCATAAGGTACAGAAAACATTGGCATCAGAGTAAATGGATGCATGTTTTTGCAATGTGCGAGGAAACCGGCGAACTCAGAGAAAACTACGCAGGCTTGGGAGAACATGCAAACTCTACACAGGAAGGCCGGAGCCGGAATCGATCCCACAACCTCTGCATTGTGAGACCATCGTGCTCACAAGTCGCCCACCGTGGCGGCCGTCCATTATGAATGCCATCCCACCATCCATTATCTGTACGGCTTCTCCTCACAAGGGTTGCGGGGGGTGCTGGAGCCTATCCCAGCTATCTTGGGGCAGTAGGTGGGGTACACCCTAAACTGGTTGCCAGCCAATCGCAGGTCACACAAAGACAAACAACCATCCGCGCTCACACTCACACCAATTTAGGGTGTCCAAACAACCTGCCATGCATGTGTTTGGAATGTGGGAGGAAACCGGAGAACCCACGCAGGCGTGTGGGAAACATGTAAACTCCAAACAGGAAAGCCGGAATCAATCCCGCGACCTCTGCATTGTGAGACCATCGTGCTAACAAGTCGCCCACCATGCATCCCTGCTAAATAAATGATTAATTTTTACATTTTAGTATTTGTAAGCGATCTTGTGTTCATGACAGCATTTTCAACAGTGTGGGTGTTTGTATGAAAGCATTTCACTCGTGTATGGGCATGAGCATGTTTCAGTTGTATTTATGAATAACAATAATTTCACAATTGTGCCTGAGCGCCTTTCACTGGTGTGTATGAGAATGTTTCACCTATGTGTATGAGCGCATTTGACGAGTGTATGAGCAACAACTATTTCACTAGTGTGTATGAGAGCGTTTCACTCGTATGTATGATAGCGTTTCATAAGTATGCATGAGCAACAACAATTTCACTGGTGTGTAAGAGTGCATTTCAGAAGTGTGAAGCGATTCCTGACTTTTGTCCCCAACGGCACCTCATACTCCCCATCTCCCGCTCACTTCTCCTGACCCCATGAGCCATCCCCGTTGCTACTACATGGAGATTTGATGTGTTTTTTTGTTATTAGCTTCTTCAACATCTCTTCTGATTCTCATCTCTTCTCTGGCGCTCGTCTCCGCCTGTCTGATTTGAAGTCGACCTCAGAATTTGCACTATTTTGACATGACTTCTGTGGTAATCACTACTGACATATTGTGTCATTTGCTCAATAATACATTAAAATTATAATAAATAATAAAAATGGGTCCGGTGCCGAGCTCTGGCTTCATATCTTTAAAAGTGGTCTTCTCAAATCTGTTACTAATGGCCTCTAAATCGGTTGTGGTAGAGAAGGGGCAAATTAGACCTTATGGCATCTTAATTTGGTCAAGTCTTGTACCCATTTTCAAGGCCAGCGACTATTGCTTTAGCTATATACAAGAAAAGGATTACTCTGAATATACACAACAACAAATCCCAGATGTCCATCCCAAATGTTGTTTCAAAATAATCCAGTTCAGATGATAAACAAATGTATTGGTATGTTGAGGTCATTATTTCAAATCAAAATATACACTTCTTTTTCAGACAATGGGGAGGATCGAAGAAGTGGAAAAGTTGCAGGAGTAACTTCAAAACAATGCAAAGAGACAGAATCTGGAAGAATGTCAAGTTTGTCCATGTTTATATTTCTGGAATTTAGTGGGCGTGCATCTCGAAATGTTTGGGGATGGTTCGGGCTGCCAGACAAGACTTTCACTGCGAGCGCTGGACCACTGGATGCTGCGGCAAACAGCGGACTTCTTGCAGCTATTTATTACCAACAAGCTACTCCTGCACATCAATGATGCGGATGGCACAGACTGCTTTGCAGACAATTATTTTGAGGCAAAACCAAGAGGTCTGTAAGCACTCTGAAAACAAAGTAAAATATTTGACACCCACGGCAAAGAAAGCCATGCTACAGCATAGGGCTGGGCGATAAACCGAAAATTTACCGTTACCGAAATTTATTACAATGACCGAAATCATTTTGCCCATGTCGGTAAATTCGATGAATAAAAAAAGAAAAGCTTTTTGTCTGCGGCAATGTTCATGCCCCTTTAAGACCGCTACAGCGCCTCTAGTCATGTGACTCCACCCGTCTGTCGCTCTCGTTGCTGGCGATTCAAATCCAGAAGCTTTCTCACCACCCACAACACAACCATGCTGTGCTGAAAGTTCAAAGTGAGAAGCAAGGTTCGACAAGTGACAACAGCCCATGAACGGAGGCGACACCATACGAGAGAACGTCTCAGAGGTGGACGCGATAGCCTAGCACATAGCTAAAGATAAAGCTCCTCTAGTTACGTGGCGCGCACAGGATTTAAACGCTTCACGAAAGCCGTATTTCCCGATATGGACTACATCGGGCCGGGAGCTTAGACATGTCAAGCATTTTGCATCTACATCCGACTTGTGGTCGGGTCGCAACATGGATCCCTGATTGAGCCTAACTGTGCATTACATAGATGACAAGTGGCGACTGCGCAGCAGAGTACTCGAGACGGCACATTTTCCCCGATAATACCCACTTGTTTATTTGGCTTGCATTGACATTTTCTTTCATTTTATTTCGCGTTTTTTTATTTGCCATTATTTACATCATGAGAGCATCTTGGCGCAATCTATTTGCAGAAAAAGATTTCGCAAGAGGTACCATTTTTCTTTGTGACATTGTTCAAGTCATGCAAAGCAAGCTCAGGGTTCGCGGTTAACCGCTTCCCGATTGCCCGGGGCAAGTGAAATTTGGCCACGGGCAAGGTAAAATTATGGGCAACTTGCCCGACCGGGCAAGCATTTTTTAAAGCAGCCAAATATCTTTAATTTTGACGAAAACGGTGGTGTGATCTGTTTGTGTGCACTGTATGGTGATGGTTTAACCCAGACAACCCCTTATGTTTTGGTATGGTCCATTGGCCTTATCGGGGGTAATGGGCGGGCGCTACGGGGATCAGTTAGTTCAGTGAATGTCGAGTTAAAGTGGACGTCAATAAATCCCGCAGTATTGGAACTCGCTGTCGTAGCATCCTCATTTGAAGTTTGAAAAACACAACAAAAACCTACGATATTTTGGCCGAAAATTGACAGCCGGAAGTTTTCTTACCTTCTGCGCATGTTTACGAGTGGCGACGAGTTCGTTCAAATCCGAACATTTCGGATTCCTCTGACATGACTAAAATAGCTCGAATATTTTTAAGTAGACAATTCAGTTGTGAGTAAGGAAGGGAGTAATATTTGATTATTGGCTGTTAATTCATTAGCTCCATGATGTGACCTGACATAGTGTCAGTGACTGTGTTCTGTTTATGCTATGAAACTTATGGAGGCAGCACCACAGGCACTGGTCTTAAAGGAATACACAAATTTGCCACACTCATAATTTACTCATGTGATTCCTCAATTAATACGCTCTCCTGGACTTAAAATTGATCATCTGGATTGCTGTAATATCATTTTCCCAATTTAACATGCAGATTTGTTAATTATTAAAACTACAATTAACATTTTCAATAACTGCACAGGATGATACATTTGCTCTTGTGAGTAGGGTTTCATGGTTGATGATGAAAACAAGATTAATTTATGCTTATCAGATTATATGTTTATTTACATTTGTGGCGCACATTTTACAACCATAAACATTTTATTCTTAGAGAAAAAAAATTGTCACTTGCCCAAGTCGGGCAAGTAATTTGGCCACTCGGGCAAGGCAAATTTTAGTGGCACTTGTCCTATGGGCAAGCAGTTTTTAAAGTTAACCGCGAACCCTGCAAGCTATTTGGAATGTTCATACAAATGATTTTTGTACTTTTATTTTTCATTGAAAGTAAAGTGTACCAGTTGGTCAATAAAAAAAACAGTCAATATGCAATTCCTGCATTTATTTTGATTTTAGTCCACGTGGGAATTTATTGTGCATTTATCGTTATCGAGGTAAAATTGCTCGATTTCTCGCGATATTGATTTGAGGTCATATCGCCCAGCCCTTCTACAGCATGTATACAGTGTGAGACGTGTTGTGTTCACTTGCTCCAAGGCAATTGTTTTTAAGTGTATACCACATACCCAACGAATTGTGTAATTTGTATGGCGGGGTGTACACATGCGTTGCAAAAACACATGCACACACTGTCACTCACGCACTTCCGTATATAGTTTATTTCAGCACCTTTTGTCATGCTGTTTTTATTTTATAGAAGGAAAGCATTATTTTGATGTCTGAGCTGTCACAAAAGAAAAAATAGAACTGTTGAAGTCAAGTCAAGCTTGTGCTTGAAATGTTTGTTCTTAGTTTCTCAGTTTTTCGTGAGCAATGGGAATTCAGTTATATTCAAACGCTGTCAGGTAAAGGCTCCATATTTTTATAGCATTATAGCACACTATTCTGTGGGCGCTAGAATTGAAGGGTTTGCGTTAGTAAAAATAGGTGGGATTAAATGAGCTGAAGTGTATCTCTTGAGTGCTCCTTAAATATTTGCCTGTGTTGGTATATTTTATTTTGGTCGTGTCATGTTTATTCTTACGCTGAAAGAGACATGAGGTGTTCGAAAAAAATAAATGATTTTTTTTTTCCCGGTCAAAACTACCAATGGTGTCTGTTTTTTTTTCCTCCGTGAAATGTACGAGTTATCACTTTGACGCGCATGATGTCACGTGGCTGGAGGACTGGAAACTTGCACGAACAACATTTACGTTGAAATGTAACAATGACACATATATCGACATCTAACAAACATGCATGGGCATCTAACATTGACACTTACATTGACGTCTATAACATAAACCATTACAATCACATCTAACAAACACGGACATCTAACAGACACATCGACATCCATCATAAACATTTACATAGACATCGACATCTAACCAACCTCTACATAGACATCTTACACACATCGACATCTAACAAACATTTACATAGACATCTAACATAAACACATCTAATATAGACACATAGATTGACATCTAACATCGACACATTGAGATCTAACATAGACATACATTGACATCTAACATAGACTGTTACATCGACAAGTAACATCGACACAAGGCTTTGTCAAATGACACGTCATGACGACATATACAGAGACACAAGGCACAACAGCATATTTTTGGTACAAATTGAACCCGATATGTTAGCTACCTCGTTCGACTTAAAGGGTTAGCGAACTTGTTATGGTGGTTGAGGCGTGGTGGCTACCCAGCTCGTGTAGTGTATATTAAACTTAAGTTAATAATTTATGACCAGTAAACACGGATGTTGTAACGCAAAACAATGTTCAAATGTTAGTTTTTTTTCAACACATTTCATGAGAAAAAGCTCTACTTGTCTGTGAGAAATGTATGTTGTAGACCCATTATATAACACAATATTACACAATTTTACATTGGAATTTCATTTAATAAAACATTGACAATTATCTTTACAAACACTGTGTATGATTCATCTTTTCATTTGTTGTTCAATGAGCAAAACAGTGGCGATCAAAACAGTGCAAATTAAATGACATTTTATAGGTATCTGGTTGCAATACAGTGAACCCTCGCTACTTCGCGGTTCACCTTTCGCGGGTTCAGTGCTTCGCGGGTCTAAAAAATATTCGGGGGCATTGTAGTTTCGCCGAGCGGCACGACGGGGCGCTGGAGTGGTTAGACGGCCGGCGTCCGCCGAAGAAGAACGTGGGCGAAGAGGAGAGTGGACAAAGAAGAGCACGTTCCCCCGGGCACGATTTGGGGCGACGTTTCGCGCGGTTCGGACCGTACCAGAGCTCCGGCCAGCGTGCGTGGCAGTTAAGCCGAAGAGGAACAACTTCCGCCCGGGCACTAGCGGGGCGACATTTCGCTCCGTTCGGGACCGTGCGAGAGCTCCGGAGGAGACCGGCCGGCGTGCGTGGTTGTTAAGCCGAAGAGGAACACCTTCCGCCCGGGCATGAGCGGAGCGCGAGGCTGTCAGTTATGAATGAATAAATGAATAAATAAATGAAGAATGCCAGGGCACACCGGACGGCGTACCAGCAGGTAAAAGTCGAAGTAATTAAATAAATACAAAAAGAAGTAATTGAATAAATACAAAAATAATGGCTGGGGAATAAAAAAATGTTTTAATAATTTTTTTTTTTTGTTATAACATGAATTTCACCCTCTCTCTCTCTACCCGTATATATATATATATATATATATATATATATATTATTATTTTATTTATTTATTTTTTTAAGCATTTTTGAAGGTGCGCCGCTACTTCGCACTTTTTTTTAAAGCATTTTTGAAGGTGCGCCGCTACTTCGCACTTTTTTTTTTTTTAAGCATTTTTGAAGGTGCGCCGCTACTTCGCGGATTTTCAGTTTTCGCGGGTGGTCTCGGTCCCCATTAACCGCGATAACCGAGGGTTCACTGTAGTAAGTTACATTCTAATTTACATTGACAGGTAATGGAAATGACTACTGGTAACCTCAATTGAACTGTATTTCAGTCAGAATGCCTCAAACATCATAAAAAAATAAAACGTTGAGTATTATTTCTCCTTCAAAATGTCAGAAGAAATACTCTATAATGGCCTGACGACATTAACATAGCTTATAGTATATAGCAGGGGTGGGAAAACTTTTTTATTGGCGGGCCACAATGGGTTCTAAAATTTGACAGAGGGGCTGGACCAGGAGCAGATGGATGGAGTGTTTTGGTAACCTCATCTCATCTGAGAAAAAAAATACATTTAATTTTAAATGAAAGTGAACAAAAGCTTGTCTTTGAAAAACCACACTATTTTGAAAATAAAACATTAACAAGGTTTTTTTTTTTTTTTTCAAATTCGGCGGGCCGGATTAAAACGTTTAACGGGCCGCATGTGGCCCCTGGGCCGTAGTTTTCTCACGTCGGTATATAGCATAGCGGCATAGGTTCCCTCGTCAACATCAAGTGAGTTACCCTCTTACCAAGACCAAAATACGGGGCTCTCCATCTCCCGGTCACTTCTCCAGACCCCAACAGTCACCCTCGTTGCGAGAACTTGGAGATTCGATGTTTATTTTTTTTCGCTTCTTCAACTTCGTGTCTGATTCTTTTCTCTTCTCTGGCTCCAGGATTCCGCTGTCAATCAGATGACGATTGAGGCGGGACTTCCGGTTCAAAGTCACCCTCAGAGTTTGCAACCATTTGAGATGGCTTCTGTGGTAATAACAACTGTCATAGGTGCAATTTGCTCTATAAAGCATTAAAAAAAAAAAAAAAATAATAAATTACAAAAAATAGTCAAGTACAGCACTCGTCTCATAAACTAGGTAAGAATTTAGCGTTACTAACGTTGCTACACTATAAAGAGTGTTTTACTGACTAGCTAAACCCAGTTTGCTTAAACTGATCGTACACTGGACGAAATCTTACCGTTGTCTTTTTACAAATGGATTATGAAATTGTTGCAGAAATTGTTTTGCTGTGACGGAGGGCAAGTTTTATAAGGTTCGTTCATCGGGAAGGTTTTATATTAGACGAGGATGGTCTTGTTCTTCGGATTTTTTTTTTATTTATAAAAGGCCGAGCATTTGTATTTGCGCTCAGACTGTGTTGCACAGTGCACACGAACCAAAAGCTCTAAAGAAAACACAATACCCGATCCAAACGGAGGGACGTGTTATCTTTATCTTCCACACCGCCTATCTTGTACTGGCTTGCGGGGAGGTGCTGCCGCCTATCCCGTCTGACTTTGGGCGAAATGCGGGAGGGACGACCTGAACAGAGAAATACAAAAAGAAGCAGTACAGCGTCAGTGTAACTCCTTACGGGATAATATCCTCGTCGCATAAACAAGGTAAGAATTTCACGGTATGCATTTTGGTGAACTATAAAGCGTGCTTTACTGACTGGAGCGACGTCGAGTTAGCCTAAATGTATCGTGCATTGGACTAAATCTAGCAAGTTAGAATTATACGATTTGTTCTTCGGGAAGGTTTTATATTAGAGGAGGAATTAAGATCTTGCCCTTCGGACATTTTTTGTGATAAAAGGCCGAGCATTTGCATTTGCGCACAGTATTAGTCCACGAAACAAGAAATACCCATGTACAAATAACTTGCAATTATAATAGTTGGAGCTGTAACAAAGTGTTTTTCATACGGTGTTGTATAAATTAGCAGGAAATTAGAACACAAATTAAAACACGTACAGTAGATACAAGAAGAACAACGACAGTCACATGTTGAGTCGAAAGCTAAAGAATAAAAATGTGTCTTCAAAACGTTTTAAAAGTGGACAGAGAGGGGGCTTGCCTAACATTCAATGGAGAGTCAGGGAATGGACTCCGAGTGCAAGTTTCAGGCCATCTATCTCAAGAAAGAGCTTCTGATGCACCTCAAACGGGTACTGCAAATTTAGTAAGTTCAGCGCATAGTTAATTCCCATGAGCAGGAGACTGGCAACATTTCCACAACCTCATTTTCTTAAGCAACAATGGAAACAGAGGCATGGGATGTGTCTTCTTGTCCCTCACTTGCTTGGAAGACATAGAGTACGTGTGTCAAACTCAAGGCCCGGGGCCAGATCTGGCCCACAACCTAATTTTATGTTGCCCGCAAAGGGCAAATCATCTGCATCAACTTCCTGTTTCTAGCATATTTTCTTCACAACAACACTGAGATATGAGATATTGCCAATTATTTGTTACCAATCCTCCCCTTTTAAAAAAAATTGAAAAATTGTTGAACAATTACTTACTAGCTTCTGATTTCAAAACTGGCTTTCCAATCAATTTATATGGGTTCACAGTCCCTCTGAGGGAAACCACAACTACGATGTGGCCCGTCCATAAAAATGAGTTTGACACCCCTGACATAGACCTTCAGTACTTGCTTGGCCTGGTCCTCTTTTGCTTGTTCTCTGCTGACTTCCTGAAAGAGCATATACATCCATGGTTAGGTGCATAATGTCCCAAATTTGTGTTTGCTTTTTATAGTTCTGAATATCGCTGTCTTCAGGCAGTATCCAAGAAGCTCCAGAATCTTCACCTTGCAGGAGACTTCCAATGGCACGTTTTTGCAATCATTAACACTGCATCATCCAAAGAGAGCAAACCATTTTCAACATTTGAGATTGGTCAGTAATATTTACAAGTAACACCCACTCGTGTGGATTGACCAATAGATTAGATCTAGAAAAACATGAAATTACTCAAATTATGACAACATGTTTCAGCCGGACACCAGTGATATGTGACAGTATTTGCAATCTGCATTACATGTTTATAACAGCATATATGAGAATCAAAAAATAAATAAAAAGGGCAATGAAAACGGAAATTAAAATAGAAACCTCAACCTCAAGGATAGGATTTTTGTCGAAATCTCAAAATCGAAACTTTGGACCTTCTGATTTATTTTGTCAATTACCCGAAAGTAACCTTTGCCAAATGCCAACCCTTTAGCCAGAGCAGGTCACATACTGGCAGCAATTAATTTATTTGAATATTGTGACAAATAAAAATGTTTGCTGCACAGTCTATGAGTTAATTGCAGCTTTAAAAACGTAATACTGTTGTAATTTACCTGGTAGTCCGTGATGAGTTCCTCTGCAGACTGTCCGAGGAATTTCATCAAGGAATGGATTATGCCCTCCCTTCCAGCTTCAACGTTTTGCTATTTAAAAAGACACAAGATGATTAAGTGTCTTAAATAAATAAAAGCTCACATATGCATTGCTTACATCCCAAAAAGTGCATCTCAACTTTAAATAAAAAAAATAGCAAGATATCCATAAGCTCTAACAGATCTTTTATTGTTTTATTCTGTTAATGCTTATGATGGACTTATCCAAAATAGTTTGATGCAAATTCTATTTGCAGTAATAAAACACAACCCTCTTACATGACTGAGTGAACTGAGCATAGGTCTTATTTCAGTGCCAGTAACTCGGCCTTTTTTTCCAAGTATCTCCTTCAATTCCAGGGTGTAAAGTTCCATCTTGGTTAGCCAGGTTCTCTCAAATTGAACATATGTAATTTGTTTGAACTCTTTCTTAATCTGAAACATTTTTCCCTCAATTAGAATATTTTCAAAATTAAGAAATCTAAATCACGATTTAAATTTTGATTAATCGTCCAGCACTAGAAGATACAGCAGCAGGTATTACTCCTCCTCTAAAATAATAAAGGCAGTACAATCATCACTTAATTTGACACAGAGTTTGGATTAATTGCTGGACTATGGTCTGATATTTGTCCCACTTGAAACTAAATCTGAATATTGGTTATTTGAATGTGAATATCTTAACTTTGATATTTGAATTGAAACCTGAATGTTTTGAATTGAACACTGAATTATTGAATTGAAAAACTGAATTCGAATTACATAAATTGTATATTTTTAATTTGATTCTGAATTTTTCGATCATAATGTTTTTGTTAAGAACTATATCCCAATAAACTTGAATGTAGGACTTTAAAATGCGTTTTTAATTCCTCAAAAAAAAGGTCTCCTCACCAAAAATTCAATACTGCATATGCTCAAATTCAGTTTACTAAGTAAAAATTCAAGACTCAGTGACAGACATACGGGAGCTTTAGGGTGCCTCAAGGATGTGCAATGGATTCCAATCACCTTCCACCTATCACATCAACCCCCCATCCTTCAGCAGATCCACTGGCTTCCAGTCAATCAACAAATCATTTTCAAAATTCTTCTATATATTTTCAAATCTATGGCTGGCGACCAGTTCAGGGTGTAGTGCGCCTTTCGCCCGTAGTCAGCTGGGATAGGCTCCAGCACCCTCCCGTGACCCTGTACCGGATAAGCGGTGTGGATAATGACATGACACATGACTTTCAAATCTCTTCACAACCTCGCCCCTCCCTACCTTTCAGACATCATCCATATTCCCACTCCATCCCGCGCTCTCCGGTCTTCATCCTCCTCACTCCACCCCTTGCCTGCCACCATGGGGGACAGAGCCTTCAGCGATTCGGTTCTCCAGCTCTGGAACTCTCTCCACCTGACCTCTGTAATTGCACCACCCTCCCTGTGTTTAAAACTAAACTCAAAACCAATCTGTTCCGCCTTAATTACTCTCTCCAATTCCAGATATGTCCCTCATCCACTTTATTGTATTTTATCCTGCTTGATTTACGTGTTGGTGTTTCTACCCGTATTTGTGTTTTTACTTTCGTATTTTACTCTGTACAGCGGCCTTGAGTGTCCTGAAAGATGCTTCAAAAAAAAAAAAATAAAAAAAAATATATATATATATATATATAAACACACACACACACACACACACACACACACACACATATATATGTTGTTTGTTTTTTTTTCATGGTGGAAAAAAATTTCATCTAAATAACTCTAATGAATTTGTCTTTTATCATGGTGGTCTGTAGGATGAATTGGATCAAGAGCCTGCCAAGTGCACCATGGTGGTGTTTGTTGTCCGGGAGGAAGAGGATCTTCAGCCACCACATTACATCGGGGCAGTTATTGTAGGTGTGAAGGTTCTTTGTCAGTTGCCATCTCTTGCACATAGATGTGTGATGCTGTTTGGCCTCATCTCTCCACTAAACCTGTCTTACCTAAGTAAGTTAAAACACGCTTTTGATGCACCACAAAAAAATACTCATGGAGATAGAACCAAACAAATTGACACGAATAGTGTGCGGTTTGAGTGTCAAACTAAATATTTGATAGCCCAAAAAAAACCCATTTCAGAATGTCCTTTTTAACCGTTTGTAGGTTGTATTCAGAGAAGAAAAACTACAGCATTTTTCTAAAACAAAATTACATCAATTTAATGTCTTTATTCCAAAGTAACAAATATATATATATATATATATATATATATATATATGTGTATATATATGTGTATATATATATATATACACAGACCAGTTGTCCTTTCATTTTACCATGAAGAGTCCTGAGACCTCTATGGCCCTGGTTAGACGACCACCCACCGCTGTGTTGTTGGGAATAAATGTGCAACATTGTTCACCGAACATAGCACAAACACCACCTCTCTCATCCAACAATACATCAACAGTCATCCTGTTTCGGAATGCCATTAGAGATTGGTTGATAGCCGTTCATGCACAGTTTCAAACCCACTTTGCGTCCAATTACCTAATTTTTGCACGTTGTGATGATGCAGTTGACCTGTCTGCGTTCTTTGTTCTTCGTTCGAGGACTCAAATCCTGTTACTTGATCTGTTAATTTACACTTACTTACTTACTTACACTAAGGAGAACACCGATGGCTTCCATGTATGTTGAATCATTTTTTTTTTTTTTTTTGCCGTGATACTCTGCTTTCTCTTTTTTAACGTCACCGATGTCCTGTCATGACATTGGACAGTTCACACAGTTTATTAACAAACAATATAAAACATACCATTTACGATCAATCAATTACATTTTGTGAAATGGCACTCTCCAGAAACTACCAATAATTTATAAGCAGGGCCTAGTTATGAAAAACACATACAGATATGCACTAAGTCTCAAAACCTTTTACATTTTTGGGTGATTTATCAAATGATCTATCATATCCACACCACCACCAGATTTCCCCTCTTGATAGTGGATTGAAGTTTATTTCAACCACTATCAAAACCAGACACAGTGGTGGTGAAAAGATTCCTAACCGCTTAGCTCTGTCAGCAACATTAATGCTATTTAAATTTTCAAGAGCAACTATCATAGAAAACATGTTCATCTACATCAACTCTAGTCACAGGATACACGCTGACCCAATCCATACATGTATTATCAAGATAAGCATTAATATAATATCAATAATACAATTTCATTTGCTTATTTTGGATATCTCGTTGTCCAATTGCTATCTTTTCACGAAAGTACAGACTTTCTCCTGTAACTTTGTTCTGTGGACCAATAGTTGCCCACTTGAGTATTACTCATGGTTCCAACTCAAATCTATCAACATGTCGTCCAAGCTCCACAAATATGTCCCATCACTTTTTTTTTTTCAATTATCTGCTTGGTGTTTGCAAATCCATTTTGATTAGTAATTGGGATTCTTACTGTTGGTATTGTACTATAGTCACATCATAGTTTGTTTATGTAACTCTGGGTTGTTCCCACATATAACACAACAACAAAAATATCAGAATAAAATTGTATACATCCAACATAGAACAGCGGTTTTAACCACTTCAGGGTCATTTTGTCTGAAATATCCCCTCTACTTAGTCTGGTGTCTTATGAAATAAGACCACCCTATCATCAGACTTCCGCTCATCTCCTTTGTAGGAGATTTCAACCAAAATGACCTTTTTACATGTGTCAAATGAACCAATGTTGACTCTTCTACTATATTTACAGCTGTGAGAGCTGTCAATAAAACTAAACATGGCATTCCCCCTTGGGTAATTACATATGTCTTATCTTCAAACTTCTTTCAAGCATCCAGTCTCCTGGCTCCACTAGTTTAGTGCCCTGCTAGGAGACAGAAAGATCCTCACCACTCTAAATTTGTGCCTGTCTTTGTTTTTCTAACACTTTTCACATGTAGTCAGCTAAAGTTGCTTCAGCATCTATTTCCCATTTGTTCTTAAATTTGAGGTATTCTATAAGGCCTTCCAAGCAATGTTTTACAACGTCTCGGTCCTAAATACAATGAAATACAATACAGTGCAACTCTCTGTATATAACTCAAATTAACTCACATAAACACATTTACAGTAGATACCAGAAAAACAACAGAACAGCAACAGTCTCATGCTGAGTCAAAGGCCCGAATATTCATCTTCAAGCGAGGTTTAAAAGTGGACAGAGAGGCGACTCGCATAACATTCAATGGAAAGTCACAGTGCTTGTCGTTTTTACAAACAGTTTTACTAATTTCCATACACTGTGTCCACTGCCTCCCCGTTTCCTCAATGCATAGCCTTTTCACTTTTTTTTTTTTTGTTCATTCTTTTCACCAATCCAGAGCTTTGAGGGTGGTAAGCACAATTATCTTTCAAATCAACGTGAAACATTCCTATCTCTTTCACAAGTTAGTTAACAAAATGGGTACTATTATCACTGTTTATTATTTTCAGGAATACCATATCTCGGAATGATATCCTTACAAAGTACTTTTGCCACTGTCAATGCATCTGGATTTGTTGGTTAGAAAGAGTTCTAACCATTTCGAATTCACATCTATGATGACCAAACATTTATTTTATTTTTTTTCTTCACTTTGGTTTTTATCAAATAAGTCCATATGAATAATTTGAAATGGATATTGTGGTGTAGGAAAGCGTCCTCTGCGTGGACTCAAATTACCTTGTGAATTGTGTTTCGCACACGTTAAACATGCCCTACAAAAATGTTTCGAATAAGCATTAAAGCCGTAAGCCGTATAATAACGTAATATCTGATGCACCATTTCCCCTGTTGAGACATGTGTTATCCCATGACTCAATATAGCAGCCCATTTGTAAAGATTATTGTTTGGTCATACAGAGATCACATAGCGATGTTACACCATTTTCCTCCAAAGCCTTTGTTTAACTTTGGGACTTCTATCACTAAAACGTGTATGTCCGCAACAGCTTCTTTAGCTGTATTGTCTGCAATGTGTATTCAAGGAAAACACTTATGCAATGTATGCGCTACACATTTTAAGACGACTATATGTGTAAATAGTAACACAATTTACTCTCTTTAGTTTACACGCTTTTGTTTAAGATACTAATTCTGTTGCATGAGCTGAGTAATTTGAGGAGTAACTGCTAAGTTCTTTTTCCCAGTGTCATTTGATACAACTACAGTATTTTATTTATTTATTTATTTATTTATTTCCATCTACAAATAGCACTTCTCCGTTTTCTGAAGGCGAATCTTTTTGATGCCTTTACTTTTGGTTACTTTTTTCTACTAACTCATAACAATCTAGTTTTGTACCATCCTCCTGACATAATAATGACAGCCGGGTTTAATGTTGTACATCTCTCTATAATCAGATGTGGTTTTGATAACAATGTATTCATACACTATAAATGTCCCGCCGGTGACAAAAACGTCATGTTCATCAGCAAAAGCAATGCAGAAACCGCACGTGGTACTCTCAAAACCAGAGGATGGAACAAAACTATGGTTGCACTTGTTTCTGCAATTTCCAGATTGTGGGACTAATAAAAGACCATCTTTATCTTAATCTTATATCTACAGCAATAGATACTGCATTAACTGTTCTCATGCAGTGCTTCAATGCACATTCTACGTTGTCTAGTTTGGAATAGAAGTATGCGATTGGTTTCATCTTATCTCCATGTTTCTACACTAAAACTAAGGCCTTTTGCATCTGGACAAAGGGTCAGTGCCATACTTAATACGAACACTTGTTTCCTTTCACAAAAGCTGAATATGCTTTATCAGTCCAGTGTAAGGACAATGTCATTTAGAGGTTTTCCTCATTCATCATTTTACTCAGTGGCACAGTAATTTCTGCATAATTTGGAACTCAGACTTTACAATAATTTGTTAATCTTAAGCATGTTAATTTTATTTTTATTTCCTATTTTTCTAACTTTATGACTCATTTTACTTCAACCAGTTCTACCTCAAAGTGAACAAGTACACATCAATGTTATTTGTAGTCTCTAATTTCTTCTCTGCTTTAATTCCTTGGATGTTAAGATGGCGGCGCGCATGGACGCAGCGGCTAACAGCTCCCCCTCACAGTGCTCCTTATTACTTTTTATTAGTGTTTGCTTGCTCTTATTGGCATCAACTGAGGCACAACATCGATATACCCGCCAGGACATCGTGAACATTGGATATCGATGCGAAATAACCATCACAGAGGAATTTTGCTATGATCGCAAAATTCCGAACGAACTGGCGAGGCTGCCCGGCTCACCGTGGCTGGTCATCGGGACCGGGAGGCGGCGCAGGCGACGCAGAGAGAGGAAGCAGAAGCGAGGCTGCAGGTCCGGTGTCTTGCAACGGCTGCGACGGCAGCCCCATAGGCAACCACTACCGAGTCTGCACCTCACCAACGCCAGATCCGTGGTCCACAAAATCGACGACCTGGGATTACAAATCCTGGGAAACCGCTATGTGCGCGATAGCAGTGTGATCGTCGTCACGGAAACCTGGCTGCACGCAGACGTCCCCGACGCTAGCATCCAGCTGGCCGGGCGCTCGCTACATCGCGCGGATCGGACGAGGGACACCGGTAAGAGGAGGGGCGGGGGGCTCTGTGTTTACGTGCATGAGAACTGGTGCGGCGATAGCACGATCGTCGAGAAGCACTCTTCCCCCGACATCGAGTTCATGTCCGTTAAATGCCGGCCTTATTTTCTCCCGAGGGAGCTAACGGTAGTGATTCTCACAGCTGTTTACATCCCTCCCGACGCTAGCACTAGCACGGCGCTCTCGCTACTCGCGTGCGTCATCAATAAACAGCGGGCGCACCCTGATGGCGGTCACATTGTAGCGGGAGACTTTAATAAGGCCAATTTAAAGACTGTACTCCCAGAGTTTCACCAGCATGTCAAGTGCCCGACGAGGGGAGACAACACTCTCGACCATGTGTACTCGAACATCAAGCACGCATACAGAGCCCTCCCACTCGCCCCCCTCGGCCAGTCAGACCACCTGTCCTTGCAGCTCGCACCTGCGTACACCCCTCTCAGGCGCAGATTCAGGCCTACCACAAAGACTGTGAAAACCTGGCGTGACGACGCCATGAGTGAATTACAGGACTGCTTTCATGACACAAACTGGGACCTCTTTGATCATCAGGACCTTGATGTCTACACGCATTGTGTACTGGACTACATCAAGTTCTGCATGGAAACTGTGTCCCAACAAAAGACTATACGGACCTTCCCAAATGCGAAGCCCTGGATGTCCAGCAGGGTTCGCGCTCTCCTCTAGGCCCGTGACGCTGCCTTCAGGTCAGGCGACAAAGCCCAGTACAGGGTGGCTCGTGCTGACCTGAGCAAAGGCATCAAGCTAGCAAAGGCAACCTACAAGGGGAGGCTGGAGGCCCACCTTGCCAGTAACAGACCACGGGAGGTGTGGCAGGGTCTACGGAGCATCACCAACTTCCGTGGCAGCAGCACGACCTCTGTAGACCCGAGTGCATCGCTGGCAGAGGAGCTTAACTGCTTCTTCGCTCGCTTTGACTCGCCCCAACCATCACACCCCCGCACTTCAAGCTCCAACTCCCCCCCACTCATCGTAGAGGAACACGGTCAACCCCAGGAAAAGCTACTGGATCCGACGGAATACCAGGCAAGGTCCTCAGAGCATGTGCCCACCAACTGTCACATGTTTTCTGCAGGATCTTCAACCGCTCCCTGGCTCAGGCAGTCATCCCCTCCTGCTTGAAAACCTCCACCATTATTCCTGTCCCCAAAAAGTCACCAGCCGTCCACCTGAATGACTACCGTCCTGTTGCTCTCACACCAGTCATTATGAAGTGCTTCGAGAGGCTGGTTCTCCAGCACATCAGGGACTGCCTTCCTCCCACTCTGGACCCCTACCAGTTTGCATACCGGGCTAACAGATCCACTGAGGACGCCATCGACACTGCTCTGCATGTTGTACTGGGCCACCTGGAACAACAGCGGAGCTATGCAAGGATGCTCTTTGTGGACTACAGCTCGGCATTCAACACGATCATCCCAGACATCCTCGTCGCCAAACTGGACACTCTCGGCCTCCCTGCCCTCACACGCATCTGGATTAAGGACTTTCTGACCAACAGACCCCAGACTGTGTTGCTCGGCCCCTACACGTCCTCCACCCTCATGCTGAGCACCGGTTCCCCCCAAGGATGCGTGCTGAGCCCTCTCCTGTACGCCCTCTACACCTACGACTGCAGCCCGGCCCACGGCAACAACACCATCGTCAAGTTTGCTGACGACACGACAGTGGTCGGTCTGATCTCGGAAGGTTACGAGACAGCCTACAGAGAGGAGGTAAAGAGACTGACAACTTGGTGCAAGGACAACAGACTGCACCTTAACTCTGCTAAAACAAAGGAGATTGTCGTCGACTTCAGGAGGAACAAGACGCTGCCGCCCCCCCTCTGCATCGAAGGCGTGTGTGTGGAGAGGGTCCACACGTTCAAGTTCCTGGGAGTACAGATCTCCGATGACCTTTCTTGGAGTCACAACACCACAGCAGTGGTAAAGAAGGTCCGCCAACGTCTGCACTTCCTGAGAGTCCTCAGGAAATTCAACCTGGACAGGAAGCTGCTGCTGGCCTTCTACCACTCGTCCATCGAGAGCCTGCTGACGTACTCTGTCTCCACCTGGTACAGCGGCTGCACTGAGGCGGACAGAGTGAGGCTCCAGAGGACAGTCAAAACAGCGCAAAGGATTATTGGCTGCCCTCTCCCCTCGCTGTCGGACATCTACACCGCCCGGTGCCTCAGAAGGGCTCTCAACATCGTCAAAGACAATACCCACCCAAACTCACACCTGTTCGACCTGTTGCCCTCTGGCAGGCGCTACAGATGCATCAAATCAAGGACCAATAGACTGAGAAACAGTTTCTTTCCGAGAGCCATCTCCATACTGAACTCTCACACACACACGAGACCACCCTAACCTTGCAAAACAGCATTGTGATGTGTTTCTATATGCCCTATTCAGTCTTATTTATTTATCTAATTTATATATTTGTCTGTATTATTGTTGTATTGCACTGGAGAGGGGAGCCCTCTAATCTCGTTGCACACTTGAGTACAATGACAATAAAGGGATTTCTATTTCTATTTCTATTTCTATTTCTAATGTAAATACTAGCCCTTCTTATCAAATTACCATCTTTTTTTCCCGTGTCATTTCCATCTGTGCATTTCATTCCAGTTACTAACTACAGTTACCTTAATAGAAAGATCATCAACTGAAGTATGAAACATAACATATTTATTTCTTCAAATCATCCTTACAGCAGAACCTAATTCTTATCCTTATTCATTTGTTCAAGTCACACCTTCTTCAATCACCAAACTCTCTCTCTGACTTCCTCCCCCTACTTGGGAACGAGCATCTAACTTCAAAGAGCTGTTAACTCTTTGTTACAGCACACTCATGAGTTACGATTACACCAATACCCATTGCCCTCTGTCAAACTTTCCTCACTCCTTTTTTTTTTTTAATTTTCCAAATTCACTGTAGCCTTACCAAAGCCACTCAAAACTATCAAGGTATCAAATCAAAAACTACAAAATCAGGAAACACCTATGCTCCTACAAGGGTTTCTCATGCTCACTTCTTCATTCAATTAAGATTTCACAACACCTACTCCTCTCTTTCTGAAAAAGACACAAGTATACAATTAAGTAAAACCCATCATCAGAATGATATACCTTGTCTGTCGGATCATGTAAGTATAAATTGTGCCATCAATAATCTTTTTCTGTAAATTAATCACATCCCCACAACTTGGGCTCTCATTGTTCTGTAAAAGTAAACCTAATTTCAATTCATGCAACCAACTCAGTGTCCTTCTGGGTCCCTCAACCACGCAGGTTCTAATTCTGTTACTCTAGACAGTTTTCCACTTGCAAATCTGACTATGACACATTTCTCTTGCTCTATCATTTGGAATTAATTTATTACAAGCAATCCTACATGCACCAGTGTCACATAAAAAGGTAATTGGTGACCCATTTACCAATAAGGTTATTTCAGCTCAGTTATTTCATCAAAGGCCAATATCTCTTGTAAATTTAGGAGGACCTCTTCATCTAGAAACTCATCTGTTCCTTGATCAGCCTCTAAATCCTGTTTAGATGCTTCCTATCCTAGTCATGCTGAAGGTTGCTTTTTCTCAGGGCAATCTCTTGCTATATGGCCTTCTTTACCACAACGCCAGCAGCCTGATGTATTTTGCCTGTTTGCTCCTCTTCCTATTCTTCCTCCTTTCTGTCGTCTGCCCCTTTGTCCTCTAAAGCTACCTAGGCCCTTTCCACCTCGATAAAAGACCTCCTGTCCTACCTGTCCTACCTGACCTGTCCTGTCTATAGACCTCTGCTTCTTTTTATTTTCTATCTTCTCAGCATGGAGGGCGTGATTTACATACTCCTCCAGGGTACCTGTTGGCAGGCAAATGAAATGTTTATTTACCCACTTATGAATTACCTCTCTTGAGCCTGCATGTAAAGCATTCTTCAACTGCTGTTGAAATGGCCCATTTACATTACCATTTTCCTGTAGCCCGCTGTGATTTTTAAACACAGCTGTCATTCTCACTTTGTGTTGCTCAAAAGTCTCATCATCCTTTTGTTTTACTCTTCCTATTTCAGTGTAATTTGCTCTATCTGACTTTTCGCATTCCTTTCCTTTGCTTATTTTGTTTTCATTCTCTTTTTGTTTCCTGTATCCCTCTTCTCTTTTTAAGGCTACCCTCATCCAATATTCTGTTTCCTCAAAGCCATTTTTCTTCATCTTTTTGGGGTCTTTTTCGTCTTTCCTATGATTGATCCCTGCAATGCGGCTATTTTTTGTGTATTTAACTGACCATTAAAGCCATGTTCAGTTATCCATGTATCTAAATACTGAGTTTTATCAGGATCCTGTTTTTCGATGAACTTCCAATCTCTACACTGCAGCGTATCCCTGGGTTTTATTTTACTACCTAATATCCCCATTTTAGAAAATTTGGACCAGTTTGTCAACACCTAAGGTGTTCTAAAAACTGGTTTCTCATCAGTAGGACAGCAACTCAAATTTCCTGTTGTGGTAATTCTCAATTCAACCTTTTCAGGTGGAGAATTATTGCCTTTGCATCCACACCAGTCTGCTGTGTACAACCCTACTGTATTACATCGGATAAAATACCAAGTGGTATTTGTAATCCCCAATCACACCGTTCACTCACTTTACATACGGTTTGCGCAAACATTCACACACGGAATTTAAGTGTACACACAGACTCCGCCGTCCTACTTTCTCCACGGAATTTCTCGGACTCCGCCGTCATATACCTGCCATTGACTAGTATTCACAGGGTTTTTTTATTTCTCACTCCACTGTCCTTCATGGACCTGCCATCGACTAGTATGCACAGGATTTCTTATCTATACACAATTTCTTTCTCTTTTCTCTATCTTTCTTTCTTTCTCTTTTCTTATTTCATCTCTACTTCATGTCTTTCTTTGCTTTTTTTTCTTTTTTATGTTTTATTTTTATTTATTTATTCTTAATGCTCATTTATTTATTCTGAACACTTATTTATTTATTCTTAACGCGCAATGACCTCCAGTCAGTCACTTCCCCCCTAAAAAAAAATATCTCACCACTGTTGTCTTCCCTCCATTGGATCGCCGTCAACCGTCAGATCCCAGCTGGTGGGGTGAGGTCCAGTCCTGGAAAAGGATTTTTAGGCTCTCTCTAGTGAGCCTGCCATGGCCATGGTCTTTCTGGAGTTCACCACACCCGCTGGAATCCTCAGGTATCTTGGCTTCCCGCTCGAAGGACCAAAATAATGTCAGGTTCAATCACCTAAGCATTCACTGAACAAAGGCAAAATGAATGAAAGGAAGACAAGAGTTGATCTTTTACTCGCGAGGAGAACGAACGGAGGTGTGCTCAGTTACATCTCCAACTTCGTTCTGGAGCACACTCCGCCGAGCCCTCTATTTTATTTGGGAAGTCCCTAAACAATACAATGTATTTGCACTAAGGAACGAAGGGGGGAGCACCAGCAGGAACATGTAAACATTTCAGACACAAGAGGAAAGACAGACATCAATGGCAGTCATTTACTGATTGAAAAGGCAGATATGCCTTTTAGTGCTCTGGCACTAAAGTCTCAGTCCTTTTGGTTCAGAGGTGTGTCTCGGCACACCTCCTTTGATGTTGTAGACGTTCATCCTGTCTTCAGGCATCCGCTTCTCTTGAAGTCTTCTCATCCATATGGTCAAACATAGGTCACGCTGTGGAACAATTCTTTTGCAATACTAATAGAGTAAAATATGGGATAAAATATATCTTCAACCTAACAATAGTGTAAACTGACATACTGAAGACTGGACAGTCATTAATTTGATTGTCCAGTCTTTCCCTCATGAGATAATGCTTCACTTAGAAAATGTGTACAGCGCGAGCTGAAAATGCATTTGCAGTACTAAACTACCACATTTCTATAACAGCTTAATTCAACGTTTCCAATGTAAATTTCTTCCTTTATATAGTGTAAACTGACATACTGAAGACTGGACAGTCATTAATTTGATTGTCCAGTATTTCCCTTATGAGATATTGCCTCACTTTGCAAATGTGCACAGCGCAAGCTGAAAATGCATTTGCAGCACAATAAAAACCCAAACTTCTATAACAGCTAAACCAAACGTTTCCAATGAAAGATTCCACCTTTATATCGTGGAAAAAGACATCCTGAAGCCTGGACAGTCATTAATTTGATTGTCCAGTATTTCCCTTATGAGATAATGCCTCACATAGCAGAATCATAAAAACATGGACGTGATGGTAAACTGTCCATTGTGCCGATAGATGGTATTCTCATGAGGTTAGGCTTGCTATGGAGAGTGGCATGGGGGTTGTGTCTCATGGTTGGAATGGGAAAGATGTCAATTTGGGACACATCGTCAGTAGTGTTCCATCAAATCACTGGGTGTTTCGGCCTTTATCACTAGACACCCTCATCGATGGTGGCCAGCGGCCGGTTGATCACGCCCGCGCTTATGTCCCATGCCCAATTAACTGTGGTGGATGGTTCTGCCCTGGGTACTCAAGTGGGATGACGCAGATTAGTGGTGGGATGGGGAGGGGGGACGGGGGTCATGTTGCTGATCTATGAGCCCAGTAGGGGTCCTTCCTCTTCATCCAGATCCACTGGCTGCTTCTTTCAGCCGCTTTAGAGAGCGATCTGACTGTGTGCCGCAGAGCCTGTCCATGGATTCCCAGGTCTTTCAGCAGCTTGATGGTTGATGAGGCCAGAAACCCTCTGCATCCAACTTCGACGGGATAGACCTTGGCTTTCCACCCTCGTTGTTGTGCGTCCGCCGCCAGTTCAGTGTAGCGCAACTTCTTACGCTCATAGGCCTCTTCAACTGCATTTTCCCACGGGACTGTGAGCTCTGCAATGTAGACAGTCTTCAATGAATGGGACCACAGCACTAAGTCTGGCCTTAGGGTGGTGGTTGCAATCTCTGCTGGGAAGATTAGTTGCTGACCTATATCGACCAGCATCTTCCAATCCCGAGCCTTGGTTAGCTGACCAACTTCTGGCTTGAGAAAAGGATGGTTGGGCTTTTCCTGTCCCTCTCGGACAAATTTTGGTGCTGTAATGGTAGTGGTGGCTCTTAAGGGCAAGGAGTTGATGGTAGTTCTCCTGCTTTCAAGCACTGCTGCCAAGCTCTTGAGGACCTGGTTGTGCCTCCAGGTATAGCGGCCTTGTGTGAGGCTGGTCTTACAACCAGTCAGGATGTGTTTGAGAGTTGCTGGTGTTGGGCAGAGGGCACAGGTTGGATCTTCGCCATACCACTGGTGGAGGTTTTTTGGGGATGGCAGCACGTCATTGGTAGCTCTGATGATGAAGCTGATGTTGCTAGCTTCCATCTCCCAGAGATCCCTCCAGCCAAGCTTTCTTTTCTCCAGGCCTTCCCACCTCATCCACTGTCCCTGCTTGGCAAGTGAGACAGCCTTTGCAGACCTTTCAGCCTCTTCCTGGCGGCGCACCTCCTCCACGACCATTTTTTTCCTCTCTACGGTTGAGGCCTTACACCAAGTTGGTTTGCTTGCTGTAAGGCCAAAGCCTCCTCTTCCCCTCTGGACGTGTCCCACAATATCGCTGTGCCTCAGGGCTGCTGTGGCATGCTGCACTGCACTGGATGGTGTCCATTTCCGTGCAGTTGACAGGGGTGGTGCCGTTTCACTGATGGTCCGGTCTCTGGAGTCCGTCAGCGTCATCTGTAGTCTCACTTTAGAGCACTTGTATTCTTCAGTGAGACTTGTGATGGGCAGTTCGAGGACTCCTTTGCCATAGAGGCTGATGTTATTCAGACAGCGTGGGACACCAAGCCACTGTTTCACATATACTGTGATGGCTCGCTCCATCTTCTCCACAGTTGTTAGTGGGACCTCGTAGACAGTGAGTGGCCACATCACGAGAGGGAGAAGCCCAAATTGCAGACACCAGAGCTTGAGCTTCCCTGGTAGTGGAGTCTTGTTGATGTTGTTCAGGTCGTTGATGATATCCTGTCTTAGCTGCTGCACCTGGTTTTTATCCTTAAGACTTGAGTCATACCATCTGCCCAGGCTTTTGACAGGTTGTTCTGCCACCGTTGGTATTGGTTCGTCACCAATGCAGAACTTCACGTCTTTTAGCTCTCCCTTGATTATCGAGATGCTACGTGACTTGTTCGGCTTGATTTTCATCCGGGCCCAGCTGATGTTTTCCTGCAGCTTACCAAGTAGCCGCCTGGTGCAAGCTGCAGTGGTGGTCAGAGTGGTCATGTCGTCCATATATACTCGGACGGTGGAAGGCGGATCCCGTTCCTGGTTCGCTCACCCCGCCACCCATTTTGAGGCCCTGATGATGACCTCCATGGCCATTGTAAAGGCCAGGGGTGAGATCGTGCAACCTGCCATGATGCCTACTTCTACTTGCTGCCATGATGTTTTGAAGTCGGGTGTTGTGAAGCACAGCTGCAGGTCTTCAAAGTAGGATTTTACCAAGGTAGTGATGGATGTTGGAACGCGGAAGAAGTTGAAGGACTCCCAGAGAAGGCTATGCGGAACTGAACCAAAGGCATTGGCTAGGTCGAGAAAGATGACATGAAGATCCCCTTTGTTCTTCTTCGCTGCTTGAATCTGATGCCAGATCATACTGGTGTGCTCCAAGCAGCCAGAGAATCCAGAAATTCCAGCCTTTTGTACGGATGTGTCAATGTACTCGTTTTTTCTCCAGGTAGGTGGTGTGTGTCAAGACGCTGAAAAAGATTTTCCCTTCAACGTTGAGAAGGCTGATTGGCCGAAATTGACTGATATCTGCGTCCTTCTCTTTTGGAATTAGTACACCTCCAGCCCTTCGCCATGCCTTTGGTATTATCCCCTTCTGCCAGACGATTCTCATTAGCCTCCAAAGATAGCGTAGGACATCTGGTGAGTTCTTGTAGAGCTTATATGACACTCCATTTGGTCCTGGTGCAGATCCTGATCTTGCACGCCCACCATGTTCTCCACTTCTTTCCATTTTGGAGGGCCGGTCTCGATGTTGACCTCTGGTGGTCGAATGGGGGGGATATCATGTGGGATGGCTAGCTGTTCATGCCTTTTCGTGTCTTGGTAGACCTTTTCCAGGTGCTCTTCAAGTTCCTTCTTTGAAGTTTGCAGGAACCCGCTTTTGTCCTTAGCGAAGAGATCTTTGACAAACTTGAAGGGATTTTTATAGAACAGGGTTCTTGTGTGTTCCTTCTTCCTGCGAAGTTTCCTCAAGTTCTCTGCTCTTCGTAAGGTTTTCAACCGGAGCTTGATGTCCCCATGGAGCAGCATGAGACCTTCTCTCTCTGGATCAGAGGCTTTTCTCCACTGTTTCCGCAGGTCCCTTCTTTCCCTGATCAGTCTCTCTATCTCTTGTTGCCTCCTAGGTTTGGTTGGTGGTGGTATTTTGTTGGTGGTTTTCCAGCTGTTCACTCCAAAGCGCTCCTCTCCATAGTGGTAGATGATGTCACCGATGTGTTCCAGCTTTCTCTCTGCAGTGCCCACTTGTTGCTCCAACATTTTCACCAGGTCGTTATTGACGGTTTCCCACTCTCTCTTCTCAATAGTTTTGGGCCACCTCACACTCTGTCTGTGCCCTTTGATCTTGTTCTCTTTGGGAGGTCTCTGTGGCTGGGTGGGTTCTACCTCCTGCAATTCTGTGTTTATAATACCCTCCTCAGTGACAGGGGGGCTGATGCTCTGAGAACTTTGGGTTTTTTCCCGTCGCTGTGCTTCACTCGACTGATTTGACGCATTACTTCGTAAGAAGTATTGGTCAATGCGAGGCCCTTGACTCGGCTTTCCCAAACACCGCTTCTTTCCTTGGTGGATCTTCAACCCTGTAACTGATGTTACTTTTGCCCAGCCACAGGTGCAGACCTGAAGTGAGTGTCCTGCTGCCATTGTCTCATGCACCGTGTTCTTGCTCGTAGTCATGTTTGTTCCTAGGTCTGTAACCGTGTGGTCAGTCATTGAGCCATCTTGCGCCCCCGCTCTCGCAGGCTGTAGGGGTGTCATTCTTTGTAGACTTTCTGTAGCACTTGGCGGGTGTCTCCAACAAACTGAACACAGTGTCAGAGACTGCCAGCATGGGTAGCTAGCCCATGTCAGCCCCAGTGGGGTCTATTCCCTCCTGTCAGCAGTCTCTCCAGGCTGTCACACAGACTTTTTCTAAGTGTTGCTGTATCTCATGAAGGAAATACTGGACAAAGAAATTAATGACTTCCCAGGCTTCAGGATGCATTTTTACACTATATAAATGTGGAAATTTACATTGGAAACGTTTGGTTTAGCTGTTAATGAAGTTTCGTTTTTTTAGTGCTGCAAATTCATTGTCTGCTGGCGCTGTACACTTTTTCTAAGTGTTGCAATATCTCATGAAGGAAATACTGGACAATCAAATTAATGACTTCCCAGGCTTCAGGATGCCTTTTTACACTATATAAATGTGGAAATTTACATTGGAAACGTTTGGTTTAGCTGTTAATGAAGTTTCGTTTTTTTAGTGCTGCAAATTCATTGTCTGCTGGCGCTGTACACTTTTTCTAAGTGTTGCAATATCTCATGAAGGAAATACTGGACAATCAAATTAATGACTTTCCAGGCTTCAGGATGCCTTTCTACACTATATAAAGGTGGAAATTTACATTGGAAACGTTTGGTTTAGCTGTTATAAAAGTTTGTTTTTTTAGTGCTGTAAATGCATTCTCAGCTCGCGCTGTACACATTTGCTATGTGAGGCATTATCTCATAAGGGAAATACTGGACAATCAAATTAATGACTTCCCAGGCTTCAGGATGCCTTTTTACACTATATAAAGGTGGAAATTTACATTGGAAACGTTTGGTTTAGCTGTTATAAAAGTTTGGTTTTTTAGTGCTGTAAATGCATTTTCAGCTCGCGCTGTACACATTTGCTATGTGAGGCATTATCTCAAAAGGGAAATACTGGACAATCAAATTAATGACTTCCCAGGCTTCAGGATGTCTTTTTACACTGTATAAAGGTGGAAATTTACATTGGAAACGTTTGGTTTAGCTGTTATAAAAGTTTGGTTTTTTCGTGCTGTAAATGCATTTTCAGCTCGCGCTGTACACATTTGCTATGGTGAGGCATTATCTCATAAGGGAAATACTGGGCAATCAAATTAATGACTTCCCAGGCTTCAGGATGTCTTTTTACACTATATAAAGGTGGAAATTTACATTGGAAACGTTTGGTTTAGCTGTTATAAAAGTTTGTTTTTTTTGTGCTGTAAATGCATTTTCAGCTCACGCTGTACACATTTGCTATGAGAGGCATTATCTCATAAGGGAAATATTGGACAATCAAATTAATGACTGCCCAGGCTTCAGGATATCTTTTTACACTATATAAAGGTGGAAATTTACATTGGAAACGTTTGGTTTAGCTGTTAATGAAGTTTCGTTTTTTTAGTGCTGCAAATTCATTGTCTGCTGGCGCTGTACACTTTTTCTAAGTGTTGCAATATCTCATGAAGGAAATACTGGACAATCAAATTAATGACTTTCCAGGCTTCAGGATGCCTTTCTACACTATATAAAGGTGGAAATTTACATTGGAAACGTTTGGTTTAGCTGTTATAAAAGTTTGGTTTTTTAGTGCTGTAAATGCATTTTCAGCTCGCGCTGTACACATTTGCTATGAGAGGCATTATCTCATAAGGGAAATATTGGACAATCAAATTAATGACTGCCCAGGCTTCAGGATGTCTTTTTACACTATATAAAGGTGAAAATTTACATTGGAAACGTTTAGTTTAGCTGTTATAAAAGTTTGTTTTTTTAGTGCTGTAAATGCATTTTCAGCTCGCGCTGTACACATTTGCTATGTGAGGCATTATCTCATAAGGGAAATACTGGACAATCAAATTAATGACTTCCCAGGCTTCAGGATGCCTTTTTACACTATATAAATGTGGAAATTTACATTGGAAACGTTTGGTTTAGCTGTAAATGAAGTTTCGTTTTTTTAGTGCTGCAAATTCATTGTCTGCTGGCGCTGTACACTTTTTCTAAGTGTTGCAATATCTCATGTAGGAAATACTGGACAATCAAATTAATGACTTTCCAGGCTTCAGGATGCCTTTCTACACTATATAAAGGTGGAAATTTACATTGGAAACGTTTGGTTTAGCTGTTATAAAAGTTTGTTTTTTTAGTGCTGTAAATGCATTTTCAGCTCGCGCTGTACACATTTTCTATGAGAGGCATTATCTCATAAGGGAAATATTGGACAATCAAATTAATGACTGCCCAGGCTTCAGGATGTCTTTTTACACTATATAAAGGTGGAAATTTACATTGGAAACGTTTGGTTTAGCTGTTATAAAAGTATGTTTTTTTAGTGCTGAAAATGCATTTACAGCACTAAAAAAACAAACTTTTATAACAGCTAAACCAAACGTTTCCAATGTAAATTTCCACCTTTATATAGTGTAGAAAGGCATCCTGAAGCCTGGAAAGTCATTAATTTGATTGTCCAGTATTTCCTTCATGAGATATTGCAACACTTAGAAAAAGTGTACAGCGCCAGCAGACAATGAATTTTCAGCACTAAAAAAACGAAACTTCATTAACAGCTAAACTAAACGTTTCCAATGTATATTTCCACCTTTATATAGTGTAAAAAGACATCCTGAAGCCTGGGCAGTCATTAATTTGATTGTCCAATATTTCCCTTATGAGATAATGCCTCTCATAGCAAATGTGTACAGCGCGAGCTGAAAATGCATTTACAGCACTAAAAAACCAAACTTTTATAACAGCTAAACCAAACGTTTCAAATGTAAATTTCCACCTTTATATAGTGTAGAAAGGCATCCTGAAGCCTGGAAAGTCATTAATTTGATTGTCCAGTATTTCCTTCATGAGATATTGCAACACTTAGAAAAAGTGTACAGCGCCAGCAGACAATGAATTTTCAGCACTTAAAAAACGAAACTTCATTAACAGCTAAACCAAACGTTTCCAATGTAAATTTCCACATTTATAGAGTGTAAAAAGGCATCCTGAAGCCTGGGAAGTCATTAATTTGATTGTCCAGTATTTCCCTTATGAGATAATGCCTCACATAGCAAATGTGTACAGTGCGAGCTGAAAATGCATTTTCAGCACTAAAAAACCAAACTTTTATAACAGCTAAACCAAACGTTTCCAATGTAAATTTCCACCTTTAGATAGTGTAAAAAGACATCCTGAAGCCTGGGCAGTCATTAATTTGATTGCCAGTATTTCCCTTATGAGATAATGCCTCACATAGCAAATGTGTACAGTGCGAGCTGAAAATGCATTTTCAGCACTAAAAAAACCAAACTTTTATCACAGCTAAACCAAACGTTTCCAATGTAAATTTCCACCTTTATATAGTGTAAAAAGACATCCTGAAGCCTGGGCAGTCATTAATTTGATTGTCCAATATTTCCCTTATGAGATAATGCCTCTCATAGCAAATGTGTACAGCGCGAGCTGAAAATGCATTTACAGCACTAAAAAACCAAACTTTTATAACAGCTAAACCAAACGTTTCCAATGTAAATTTCCACCTTTATATAGTGTAGAAAGGCATCCTGAAGCCTGGAAAGTCATTAATTTGATTGTCCAGTATTTCCTTCATGAGATATTGCAACACTTAGAAAAAGTGTACAGCGCTAGCAGACAATGAATTTTCAGCACTAAAAAAACGAAACTTCATTAACAGCTAAACCAAACGTTTCCAATGTAAATTTCCACATTTATAGAGTGTAAAAAGGCATCCTGAAGCCTGGGAAGTCATTAATTTGATTGTCCAGTATTTCCCTTATGAGATAATGCCTCACATAGCAAATGTGTACAGTGCGAGCTGAAAATGCATTTTCAGCACTAAAAAACCAAACTTTTATAACAGCTAAACCAAACGTTTCCAATGTAAATTTCCACCTTTATATAGTGTAGAAAGGCATACTGAAGCCTGGAAAGTCATTAATTTGATTGTCCAGTATTTCCTTCATGAGATATTGCAACACTTAGAAAAAGTGTACAGCGCCAGCAGACAATGAATTTTCAGCACTAAAAAAACGAAACTTCATTAACAGCTAAACCAAACGTTTCCAATGTAAATTTCCACATTTATAGAGTGTAAAAAGGCATCCTGAAGCCTGGGAAGTCATTAATTTGATTGTCCAGTATTTCCCTTATGAGATAATGCCTCACATAGCAAATGTGTACAGTGCGAGCTGAAAATGCATTTTCAGCACTAAAAAAACTAACTTTTATAACAGCTAAACCAAACGTTTCCAATGTAAATTTCCACCTTTATATAGTGTAAAAAGACATCCTGAAGCCTGGGCAGTCATTAATTTGATTGTCCAATATTTCCCTTATGAGATAATGCCTCTCATAGCAAATGTGTACAGCGCGAGCTGAAAATGCATTTACAGCACTAAAAAACCAAACTTTTATAACAGCTAAACCAAACGTTTCCAATGTAAATTTCTACCTTTATATAGTGTAGAAAGGCATCCTGAAGCCTGGAAAGTCATTAATTTGATTGTCCAGTATTTCCTTCATGAGATATTGCAACACTTAGAAAAAGTGTACAGCGCCAGCAGACAATGAATTTTCAGCACTAAAAAAACGAAACTTCATTAACAGCTAAACTAAACGTTTCCAATGTAAATTTCCACCTTTATATAGTGTAAAAAGACATCCTGAAGCCTGGGCAGTCATTAATTTGATTGTCCAATATTTCCCTTATGAGATAATGCCTCTCATAGCAAATGTGTACAGCGCGAGCTGAAAATGCATTTACAGCACTAAAAAACCAAACTTTTATAACAGCTAAACCAAACGTTTCCAATGTAAATTTCCACATTTATATAGTGTAGAAAGGCATCCTGAAGCCTGGAAAGTCATTAATTTTATTGTCCAGTATTTCCTTCATGAGATATTGCAACACTTAGAAAAAGTGTACAGCGCCAGCAGACAATGAATTTTCAGCTCTAAAAAAACGAAACTTCATTAACAGCTAAACCAAACGTTTCCAATGTAAATTTCCACATTTATAGAGTGTAAAAGGGCATCCTGAAGCCTGGGAAGTCATTAATTTGATTGTCCAGTATTTCCCTTATGAGATAATGCCTCACATAGCAAATGTGTACAGTGCGAGCTGAAAATGCATTTTCAGCACTAAAAAACCAAACTTTTATAACAGCTAAACCAAACGTTTCCAATGTAAATTTCCACCTTTATATAGTGTAAAAAGACATCCTGAAGCCTGGGCAGTCATTAATTTGATTGTCCAGTATTTCCCTTATGAGATAATGCCTCACATAGCAAATGTGTACAGCGCGAGCTGAAAATGCATTTACAGCACTAAAAAAACTAACTTTTATAACAGCTAAACTAAACGTTTCCAATGTAAATTTCCACCTTTATATAGTGTAAAAAGACATCCTGAAGCCTGGGCAGTCATTAATTTGATTGTCCAATATTTCCCTGATGAGATAATGCCTCTCATAGCAAATGTGTACAGCGCGAGCTGAAAATGCATTTACAGCACTAAAAAAACAAACTTTTATAACAGCTAAACCAAACGTTTCCAATGTAAATTTCCACCTTTATATAGTGTAGAAAGGCATCCTGAAGCCTGGAAAGTCATTAATTTGATTGTCCAGTATTTCCTTCATGAGATATTGCAACACTTAGAAAAAGTGTACAGCGCCAGCAGACAATGAATTTTCAGCACTAAAAAAACGAAACTTCATTAACAGCTAAACCAAACGTTTCCAATGTAAATTTCCACATTTATATAGTGTAAAAAGACATCCTGAAGCCTGGGCAGCCATTAATTTGATTGTCCAATATTTCCCTTATGAGATAAGGCCTCTCATAGCAAATGTGTACAGCGCGAGCTGAAAATGCATTTACAGCACTAAAAAACCAAACTTTTATAACAGCTAAACCAAACGTTTCCAATGTAAATTTCCACCTTTATATAGTGTAAAAAGACATCCTGAAGCCTGGGCAGTCATTAATTTGATTGTCCAATATTTCCCTTATGAGATAATGCCTCTCATAGCAAATGTGTACAGCGCGAGCTGAAAATGCATTTACAGCACTAAAAAACCAAACTTTTATAACAGCTAAACCAAACGTTTCCAATGTAAATTTCTACCTTTATATAGTGTAGAAAGGCATCCTGAAGCCTGGAAAGTCATTAATTTGATTGTCCAGTATTTCCTTCATGAGATATTGCAACACTTAGAAAAAGTGTACAGCGCCAGCAGACAATGAATTTTCAGCACTAAAAAAACGAAACTTCATTAACAGCTAAACTAAACGTTTCCAATGTAAATTTCCACCTTTATATAGTGTAAAAAGACATCCTGAAGTCTGGGCAGTCATTAATTTGATTGTCCAATATTTCCCTTATGATATAATGCCTCTCATAGCAAATGTGTACAGCGCGAGCTGAAAATGCATTTACAGCACTAAAAAACCAAACTTTTATAACAGCTAAACCAAACGTTTCCAATGTAAATTTCCACCTTTATATAGTGTAGAAAGGCATCCTGAAGCCTGGAAAGTCATTAATTTGATTGTCCAGTATTTCCTTCATGAGATATTGCAACACTTAGAAAAAGTGTACAGCGCCAGCAGACAATGAATTTTCAGCACTAAAAAAACGAAACTTCATTAACAGCTAAACCAAACGTTTCCAATGTAAATTTCCACATTTATAGAGTGTAAAAAGGCATCCTGAAGCCTGGGAAGTCATTAATTTGATTGTCCAGTATTTCCCTTATGAGATAATGCCTCACATAGCAAATGTGTACAGTGCGAGCTGAAAATGCATTTTCAGCACTAAAAAACCAAACTTTTATAACAGCAAAACCAAACGTTTCCAATGTAAATTTCCACCTTTATATAGTGTAAAAAGACATCCTGAAGCCTGGGCAGTCATTAATTTGATTGTCCAGTATTTCCCTTATGAGAATAATGCCTCACATAGCAAATGTGTACAGCGCGAGCTGAAAATGCATTTACAGCACTAAAAAAACAAACTTTTATAACAGCTAAACTAAACGTTTCCAATGTAAATTTCCACCTTTATATAGTGTAAAAAGACATCCTGAAGCCTGGGCAGTCATTAATTTGATTGTCCAATATTTCCCTTATGAGATAATGCCTCTCATAGCAAATGTGTACAGCGCGAGCTGAAAATGCATTTACAGGACTAAAAACCCAAACTTTTATAACAGCTAAACCAAACGTTTCCAATGTAAATTTCCACCTTTATATAGTGTAGAAAGGCATCTTGAAGCCTGGAAAGTCATTAATTTGATTGTCCAGTATTTCCTTCATGAGATATTGCAACACTTAGAAAAGGTGTACAGCGCCAGCAGACAATGAATTTTCAGCACTAAAAAAACGAAACTTCATTAACAGCTAAACCAAACGTTTCCAATGTAAATTTCCACATTTATAGAGTGTAAAAAGGCATCCTGAAGCCTGGGAAGTCATTAATTTGATTGTCCAGTATTTCCCTTATGAGATAATGCCTCACATAGCAAATGTGTACAGTGCGAGCTGAAAATGCATTTTCAGCACTAAAAAACCAAACTTTTATAACAGCTAAACCAAACGTTTCCAATGTAAATTTCCACCTTTATATAGTGTAAAAAGACATCCTGAAGCCTGGGCAGTCATTAATTCGATTGTCCAATATTTCCTTTATGAGATAATGCCTCTCATAGCAAATGTGTACAGCGCGAGCTGAAAATGCATTTACAGCACTAAAAAACCAAACTTTTATAACAGCTAAACCAAACGTTTCCAATGTAAATTTCCACCTTTATATAGTGTAAAAAGGCATCCTGAAGCCTGGAAAGTCATTAATTTGATTGTCCAGTATTTCCTTCATGAGATAATGCCTCACATAGCAAATGTGTACAGTGCGAGCTGAAAATGCATTTTCAGCACTAAAAAACCAAACTTTTATAACAGCTAAACCAAACGTTTCCAATGTAAATTCCACCTTTATATAGTGTAAAAAGACATCCTGAAGCCTGGGCAGTCATTAATTTGATTGTCCAATATTTCCCTTATGAGATAATGCCTCTCAAGCAAATGTGTACAGCGCGAGCTGAAAATGCATTTACAGCACTAAAAAACCAAACTTTTATAACAGCTAAACCAAACGTTTCCAATGTAAATTTCCACCTTTATATAGTGTAAAAAGACATCCTGAAGCCTGGGCAGTCATTAATTTGATTGTCCAATATTTCCCTTATGAGATAATGCCTCTCATAGCAAATGTGTACAGCGCGAGCTGAAAATGCATTTACAGCACTAAAAAAACCAAACTTTTATAACAGCTAAACCAAACGTTTCCAATGTAAATTTCCACCTTTATATAGTGTAGAAAGGCATCCTGAAGCCTGGAAAGTCATTAATTTGATTGTCCAGTATTTCCTTCATGAGATATTGCAACACTTAGAAAAGGTGTACAGCGCCAGCAGACAATGAATTTTCAGCACTAAAAAAACGAAACTTCATTAACAGCTAAACCAAACGTTTCCAATGTAAATTTCCACATTTATAGAGTGTAAAAAGGCATCCTGAAGCCTGGGAAGTCATTAATTTGATTGTCCAGTATTTCCCTTATGAGATAATGCCTCACATAGCAAATGTGTACAGTGCGAGCTGAAAATGCATTTTCAGCACTAAAAAAACAAACTTTTATAACAGCTAAACCAAACGTTTCCAATGTAAATTTCCACCTTTGTATAGTGTAAAAAGACATCCTGAAGCCTGGGCAGTCATTAATTTGATTGTCCAGTATTTCCTTCATGAGATAATGCCTCACATAGCAAATGTGTACAGTGCGAGCTGAAAATGCATTTTCAGCACTAAAAAACCAAACTTTTATAACAGCTAAACCAAACGTTTCCAATGTAAATTCCACCTTTATTTTGTGTAAAAAGACATCCTGAAGCCTGGGCAGTCATTAATTTGATTGTCCAATATTTCCCTTATGAGATAATGCCTCTCATAGCAAATGTGTACAGCGCGAGCTGAAAATGCATTTACAGCACTAAAAAACCAAACTTTTATAACAGCTAAACCAAACGTTTCCAATGTAAATTTCCACCTTTATATAGTGTAGAAAGGCATCCTGAAGCCTGGAAAGTCATTAATTTGATTGTCCAGTATTTCCTTCATGAGATATTGCAACACTTAGAAAAAGTGTACAGCGCCAGGAGACAATGAATTTTCAGCACTAAAAAACCGAAACTTCATTAACAGCTAAACTAAACGTTTCCAATGTAAATTTCCACCTTTATATAGTGTAAAAAGACATCCTGAAGCCTGGGCAGCCATTAATTTGATTGTCCAATATTTCCCTCATGAGATAATGCCTCTCATAGCAAATGTGTACAGCGCGAGCTGAAAATGCATTTACAGCACTAAAAAACCAAACTTTTATAACAGCTAAACCAAACGTTTCCAATGTAAATTTCCACCTTTATATAGTGTAAAAAGACATCCTGAAGCCTGGGCAGTCATTAATTTGATTGTCCAATATTTCCCTTATGAGATAATGCCTCTCATAGCAAATGTGTACAGCGCGAGCTGAAAATGCATTTACAGCACTAAAAAACCAAACTTTTATAACAGCTAAACCAAACGTTTCCAATGTAAATTTCTACCTTTATATAGTGTAGAAAGGCATCCTGAAGCCTGGAAAGTCATTAATTTGATTGTCCAGTATTTCCTTCATGAGATATTGCAACACTTAGAAAAAGTGTACAGCGCCAGCAGACAATGAATTTTCAGCACTAAAAAAACGAAACTTCATTAACAGCTAAACTAAACGTTTCCAATGTAAATTTCCACCTTTATATAGTGTAAAAAGACATCCTGAAGCCTGGGCAGTCATTAATTTGATTGTCCAATATTTCCCTTATGAGATAATGCCTCTCATAGCAAATGTGTACAGCGCGAGCTGAAAATGCATTTACAGCACTAAAAAACCAAACTTTTATAACAGCTAAACCAAACGTTTCCAATGTAAATTTCCACATTTATATAGTGTAGAAAGGCATCCTGAAGCCTGGAAAGTCATTAATTTGATTGTCCAGTATTTCCTTCATGAGATATTGCAACACTTAGAAAAAGTGTACAGCGCCAGCAGACAATGAATTTTCAGCACTAAAAAAACGAAACTTCATTAACAGCTAAACCAAACGTTTCCAATGTAAATTTCCACATTTATAGAGTGTAAAAGGGCATCCTGAAGCCTGGGAAGTCATTAATTTGATTGTCCAGTATTTCCCTTATGAGATAATGCCTCACATAGCAAATGTGTACAGTGCGAGCTGAAAATGCATTTTCAGCACTAAAAAACCAAACTTTTATAACAGCTAAACCAAACGTTTCCAATGTAAATTTCCACCTTTATATAGTGTAAAAAGACATCCTGAAGCCTGGGCAGTCATTAATTTGATTGTCCAGTATTTCCCTTATGAGATAATGCCTCACATAGCAAATGTGTACAGCGCGAGCTGAAAATGCATTTACAGCACTAAAAAAACAAACTTTTATAACAGCTAAACTAAAAGTTTCCAATGTAAATTTCCACCTTTATATAGTGTAAAAAGACATCCTGAAGCCTGGGCAGTCATTAATTTGATTGTCCAGTATTTCCTTCATGAGATATTGCAACACTTAGAAAAAGTGTACAGCGCCAGCAGACAATGAATTTTCAGCACTAAAAAAACGAAACTTCATTAACAGCTAAACCAAACGTTTCCAATGTAAATTTCCACCTTTATATAGTGTAAAAAGACATCCTGAAGCCTGGGCAGTCATTAATTTGATTGTCCAGTATTTCCCTTATGAGATAATGCCTCACATAGCAAATGTGTACAGTGCGAGCTGAAAATGCATTTTCAGCACTAAAAAAACCAAACTTTTATAACAGCTAAACCAAACGTTTCCAATGTAAATTTCCACCTTTATATAGTGTAAAAAGACATCCTGGAGCCTGGGCAGTCATTAATTTGATTGTCCACTATTTCCCTTATGAGATAATGCCTCTCATAGCAAATGTGTACAGCGCGAGCTGAAAATGCATTTACAGCACTAAAAAAACAAACTTTTATAACAGCTAAACCAAACGTTTCCAATGTACATTTCCACCTTTATATAGTGTAGAAAGGCATCCTGAAGCCTGGAAAGTCATTAATTTGATTGTCCAGTATTTCCTTCATGAGATATTGCAACACTTAGAAAAAGTGTACAGCGCCAGCAGACAATGAATTTTCAGCACTAAAAAAACGAAACTTCATTAACAGCTAAACCAAACGTTTCCAATGTAAATTTCCACATTTATAGAGTGTAAAAAGGCATCCTGAAGCCTGGGAAGTCATTAATTTGATTGTCCAGTATTTCCCTTATGAGATAATGCCTCACATAGCAAATGTGTACAGTGCGAGCTGAAAATGCATTTTCAGCACTAAAAAAACAAACTTTTATAACAGCTAAACCAAACGTTTCCAATGTAAATTTCCACCTTTATATAGTGTAAAAAGACATCCTGAAGCCTGGGCAGTCATTAATTTGATTGTCCAGTATTTCCCTTATGAGATAATGCCTGACATAGCAAATGTGTACAGTGCGAGCTGAAAATGCATTTACAGCACTAAAAAACCAAACTTATATAACAGCTAAACCAAACGTTTCCAATGTAAATTTCCACCTTTATCTAGTGTAGAAAGGCATCCTGAAGCCTGGAAAGTCATTGATTTGATTGTCCAGTATTTCCTTCATGAGATATTGCAACACTTAGAAAAATTGTACAGCGCCAGCAGACAATGAATTTTCAGCACTAAAAAAAACGAAACTTCATTAACAGCTAAACTAAACGTTTCCAATGTAAATTTCCACCTTTATATAGAGTAAAAAGACATCCTGAAGCCTGGGCAGCCATTAATTTGATTGTCCAATATTTCCCTTATGAGATAATGCCTCTCATAGCAAATGTGTACAGCGCGAGCTGAAAATGCATTTACAGCACTAAAAAACCAAACTTTTATAACAGCTAAACCAAACGTTTCCAATGTAAATTTCCACCTTTATATAGTGTAAAAAGACATCCTGAAGCCTGGGCAGTCATTAATTTGATTGTCCAATATTTCCCTTATGAGATAATGCCTCTCATAGCAAATGTGTACAGCGCGAGCTGAAAATGCATTTACAGCACTAAAAAACCAAACTTTTATAACAGCTAAACCAAACGTTTCCAATGTAAATTTCCACCTTTATATAGTGTAAAAAGACATCCTGAAGCCTGGGCAGTCATTAATTTGATTGTCCAATATTTCCCTTATGAGATAATGCCTCTCATAGCAAATGTGTACAGCGCGAGCTGAAAATGCATTTACAGCACTAAAAAACCAAACTTTTATAACAGCTAAACCAAACGTTTCCAATGTAAATTTCCACCTTTATATAGTGTAGAAAGGCATCCTGAAGCCTGGAAAGTCATTAATTTGATTGTCCAGTATTTCCTTCATGAGATATTGCAACACTTAGAAAAAGTGTACAGCGCCAGCAGACAATGACTTTTCAGCACTAAAAAAACGAAACTTCATTAACAGCTAAACTAAACGTTTCCAATGTAAATTTCCACCTTTATATAGTGTAAAAAGACATCCTGAAGCCTGGGCAGTCATTAATTTGATTGTCCAATATTTCCCTTATGAGATAATGCCTCTCATAGCAAATGTGTACAGCGCGAGCTGAAAATGCATTTACAGCACTAAAAAACCAAACTTTTATAACAGCTAAACCAAACGTTTCCAATGTAAATTTCCACATTTATATAGTGTAGAAAGGCATCCTGAAGCCTGGAAAGTCATTAATTTGATTGTCCAGTATTTCCTTCATGAGATATTGCAACACTTAGAAAAAGTGTACAGCGCCAGCAGACAACGAATTTTCAGCACTAAAAAAACGAAACTTCATTAACAGCTAAACCAAACGTTTCCAATGTAAATTTCCACATTTATAGAGTGTAAAAGGGCATCCTGAAGCCTGGGAAGTCATTAATTTGATTGTCCAGTATTTCCCTTATGAGATAATGCCTCACATAGCAAATGTGTACAGTGCGAGCTGAAAATGCATTTTCAGCACTAAAAAACCAAACTTTTATAACAGCTAAACCAAACGTTTCCAATGTAAATTTCCACCTTTATATAGTGTAAAAAGACATCCTGAAGCCTGGGCAGTCATTAATTTGATTGTCCAGTATTTCCCTTATGAGATAATGCCTCACATAGCAAATGTGTACAGCGCGAGCTGAAAATGCATTTACAGCACTAAAAAAACAAACTTTTATAACAGCTAAACTAAAAGTTTCCAATGTAAATTTCCACCTTTATATAGTGTAAAAAGACATCCTGAAGCCTGGGCAGTCATTAATTTGATTGTCCAATATTTCCCTTATGAGATAATGCCTCTCATAGCAAATGTGTACAGCGCGAGCTGAAAATGCATTTACAGCACTAAAAAAACAAACTTTTATAACAGCTAAACCAAACGTTTCCAATGTAAATTTCCACCTTTATATAGTGTAGAAAGGCATCCTGAAGCCTGGAAAGTCATTAATTTGATTGTCCAGTATTTCCTTCATGAGATATTGCAACACTTAGAAAAAGTGTACAGCGCCAGCAGACAATGAATTTTCAGCACTAAAAAAACGAAACTTCATTAACAGCTAAACTAAACGTTTCCAATGTAAATTTCCACCTTTATATAGTGTAAAAAGACATCCTGAAGCCTGGGCAGTCATTAATTTGATTGTCCAATATTTCCCTTATGAGATAATGCCTCTCATAGCAAATGTGTACAGCGCGAGCTGAAAATGCATTTACAGCACTAAAAAACCAAACTTTTATAACAGCTAAACCAAACGTTTCCAATGTAAATTTCCACATTTATATAGTGTAGAAAGGCATCCTGAAGCCTGGAAAGTCATTAATTTGATTGTCCAGTATTTCCTTCATGAGATATTGCAACACTTAGAAAAAGTGTACAGCGCCAGCAGACAATGAATTTTCAGCACTAAAAAAACGAAACTTCATTAACAGCTAAACCAAACGTTTCCAATGTAAATTTCTACCTTTATATAGTGTAGAAAGGCATCCTGAAGCCTGGAAAGTCATTAATTTGATTGTCCAGTATTTCCCTTATGAGATAATGCCTCACATAGCAAATGTGTACAGTGCGAGCTGAAAATGCATTTTCAGCACTAAAAAACCAAACTTTTATAACAGCTAAACCAAACGTTTCCAATGTAAATTTCCACCTTTATATAGTGTAAAAAGACATCCTGAAGCCTGGGCAGTCATTAATTTGATTGTCCAGTATTTCCCTTATGAGATAATGCCTCACATAGCAAATGTGTACAGCGCGAGCTGAAAATGCATTTACAGCACTAAAAAAACAAACTTTTATAACAGCTAAACTAAAAGTTTCCAATGTAAATTTCCACCTTTATATAGTGTAAAAAGACATCCTGAAGCCTGGGCAGTCATTAATTTGATTGTCCAATATTTCCCTTATGAGATAATGCCTCTCATAGCAAATGTGTACAGCGCGAGCTGAAAATGCATTTACAGCACTAAAAAAACAAACTTTTATAACAGCTAAACCAAACGTTTCCAATGTAAATTTCCACCTTTATATAGTGTAGAAAGGCATCCTGAAGCCTGGAAAGTCATTAATTTGATTGTCCAGTATTTCCTTCATGAGATATTGCAACACTTAGAAAAAGTGTACAGCGCCAGCAGACAATGAATTTTCAGCACTAAAAAAACGAAACTTCATTAACAGCTAAACCAAACGTTTCCAATGTAAATTTCCACCTTTATATAGTGTAAAAAGACATCCTGAAGCCTGGGCAGTCATTAATTTGATTGTCCAGTATTTCCCTTATGAGATAATGCCTCACATAGCAAATGTGTACAGTGCGAGCTGAAAATGCATTTTCAGCACTAAAAAAACCAAACTTTTATAACAGCTAAACCAAACGTTTCCAATGTAAATTTCCACCTTTATATAGTGTAAAAAGACATCCTGGAGCCTGGGCAGTCATTAATTTGATTGTCCACTATTTCCCTGATGAGATAATGCCTCTCATAGCAAATGTGTACAGCGCGAGCTGAAAATGCATTTACAGCACTAAAAAAACAAACTTTTATAACAGCTAAACCAAACGTTTCCAATGTACATTTCCACCTTTATATAGTGTAGAAAGGCATCCTGAAGCCTGGAAAGTCATTAATTTGATTGTCCAGTATTTCCTTCATGAGATATTGCAACACTTAGAAAAAGTGTACAGCGCCAGCAGACAATGAATTTTCAGCACTAAAAAAACGAAACTTCATTAACAGCTAAACCAAACGTTTCCAATGTAAATTTCCACATTTATATAGTGTAAAAAGACATCCTGAAGCCTGGGCAGTCATTAATTTGATTGTCCAATATTTCCCTTATGAGATAATGCCTCTCATAGCAAATGTGTACAGCGCGAGCTGAAAATGCATTTACAGCACTAAAAAACCAAACTTTTATAACAGCTAAACCAAACGTTTCCAATGTAAATTTCCACATTTATATAGTGTAGAAAGGCATCCTGAAGCCTGGAAAGTCATTAATTTGATTGTCCAGTATTTCCTTCATGAGATATTGCAACACTTAGAAAAAGTGTACAGCGCCAGCAGACAATGAATTTTCAGCACTAAAAAAACGAAACTTCATTAACAGCTAAACCAAACGTTTCCAATGTAAATTTCCACATTTATAGAGTGTAAAAGGGCATCCTGAAGCCTGGGAAGTCATTAATTTGATTGTCCAGTATTTCCCTTATGAGATAATGCCTCACATAGCAAATGTGTACAGTGCGAGCTGAAAATGCATTTTCAGCACTAAAAAACCAAACTTTTATAACAGCTAAACCAAACGTTTCCAATGTAAATTTCCACCTTTATATAGTGTAAAAAGACATCCTGAAGCCTGGGCAGTCATTAATTTGATTGTCCAGTATTTCCCTTATGAGATAATGCCTCACATAGCAAATGTGTACAGCGCGAGCTGAAAATGCATTTACAGCACTAAAAAAACAAACTTTTATAACAGCTAAACTAAACGTTTCCAATGTAAATTTCCACCTTTATATAGTGTAAAAAGACATCCTGAAGCCTGGGCAGTCATTAATTTGATTGTCCAATATTTCCCTTATGAGATAATGCCTCTCATAGCAAATGTGTACAGCGCGAGCTGAAAATGCATTTACAGCACTAAAAAAACAAACTTTTATAACAGCTAAACCAAACGTTTCCAATGTAAATTTCCACCTTTATATAGTGTAGAAAGGCATCCTGAAGCCTGGAAAGTCATTAATTTGATTGTCCAGTATTTCCTTCATGAGATATTGCAACACTTAGAAAAAGTGTACAGCGCCAGCAGACAATGAATTTTCAGCACTAAAAAAACGAAACTTCATTAACAGCTAAACCAAACGTTTCCAATGTAAATTTCCACATTTATATAGTGTAAAAAGACATCCTGAAGCCTGGGCAGCCATTAATTTGATTGTCCAATATTTCCCTTATGAGATAATGCCTCTCATAGCAAATGTGTACAGCGCGAGCTGAAAATGCATTTACAGCACTAAAAAACCAAACTTTTATAACAGCTAAACCAAACGTTTCCAATGTAAATTTCCACCTTTATATAGTGTAAAAAGACATCCTGAAGCCTGGGCAGTCATTAATTTGATTGTCCAATATTTCCCTTATGAGATAATGCCTCTCATAGCAAATGTGTACAGCGCGAGCTGAAAATGCATTTACAGCACTAAAAAACCAAACTTTTATAACAGCTAAACCAAACGTTTCCAATGTAAATTTCTACCTTTATATAGTGTAGAAAGGCATCCTGAAGCCTGGAAAGTCATTAATTTGATTGTCCAGTATTTCCTTCATGAGATATTGCAACACTTAGAAAAAGTGTACAGCGCCAGCAGACAATGAATTTTCAGCACTAAAAAAACGAAACTTCATTAACAGCTAAACTAAACGTTTCCAATGTAAATTTCCACCTTTATATAGTGTAAAAAGACATCCTGAAGCCTGGGCAGTCATTAATTTGATTGTCCAATATTTCCCTTATGATATAATGCCTCTCATAGCAAATGTGTACAGCGCGAGCTGAAAATGCATTTACAGCACTAAAAAACCAAACTTTTATAACAGCTAAACCAAACGTTTCCAATGTAAATTTCCACCTTTATATAGTGTAGAAAGGCATCCTGAAGCCTGGAAAGTCATTAATTTGATTGTCCAGTATTTCCTTCATGAGATATTGCAACACTTAGAAAAAGTGTACAGCGCCAGCAGACAATGAATTTTCAGCACTAAAAAAACGAAACTTCATTAACAGCTAAACCAAACGTTTCCAATGTAAATTTCCACATTTATAGAGTGTAAAAAGGCATCCTGAAGCCTGGGAAGTCATTAATTTGATTGTCCAGTATTTCCCTTATGAGATAATGCCTCACATAGCAAATGTGTACAGTGCGAGCTGAAAATGCATTTTCAGCACTAAAAAACCAAACTTTTATAACAGCTAAACCAAACGTTTCCAATGTAAATTTCCACCTTTATATAGTGTAAAAAGACATCCTGAAGCCTGGGCAGTCATTAATTTGATTGTCCAGTATTTCCCTTATGAGATAATGCCTCACATAGCAAATGTGTACAGCGCGAGCTGAAAATGCATTTACAGCACTAAAAAAACAAACTTTTATAACAGCTAAACTAAACGTTTCCAATGTAAATTTCCACCTTTATATAGTGTAAAAAGACATCCTGAAGCCTGGGCAGTCATTAATTTGATTGTCCAATATTTCCCTTATGAGATAATGCCTCTCATAGCAAATGTGTACAGCGCGAGCTGAAAATGCATTTACAGGACTAAAAACCCAAACTTTTATAACAGCTAAACCAAACGTTTCCAATGTAAATTTCCACCTTTATATCGTGTAGAAAGGCATCTTGAAGCCTGGAAAGTCATTAATTTGATTGTCCAGTATTTCCTTCATGAGATATTGCAACACTTAGAAAAAGTGTACAGCGCCAGCAGACAATGAATTTTCAGCACTAAAAAAACGAAACTTCATTAACAGCTAAACCAAACGTTTCCAATGTAAATTTCCACATTTATAGAGTGTAAAAGGGCATCCTGAAGCCTGGGAAGTCATTAATTTGATTGTCCAGTATTTCCCTTATGAGATAATGCCTCACATAGCAAATGTGTACAGTGCGAGCTGAAAATGCATTTTCAGCACTAAAAAACCAAACTTTTATAACAGCTAAACCAAACGTTTCCAATGTAAATTTCCACCTTTATATAGTGTAAAAAGACATCCTGAAGCCTGGGCAGTCATTAATTTGATTGTCCAGTATTTCCCTTATGAGATAATGCCTCACATAGCAAATGTGTACAGCGCGAGCTGAAAATGCATTTACAGCACTAAAAAAACAAACTTTTATACAGCTAAACTAAACGTTTCCATTGTAAATTTCCACCTTTATATAGTGTAAAAAGACATCCTGAAGCCTGGGCAGTCATTAATTTGATTGTCCAATATTTCCCTTATGAGATAATGCCTCTCATAGCAAATGTGTACAGCGCGAGCTGAAAATGCATTTACAGCACTAAAAAAACAAACTTTTATAACAGCTAAACCAAACGTTTCCAATGTAAATTTCCACCTTTATATAGTGTAGAAAGGCATCCTGAAGCCTGGAAAGTCATTAATTTGATTGTCCAGTATTTCCTTCATGAGATATTGCAACACTTAGAAAAAGTGTACAGCGCCAGCAGACAATGAATTTTCAGCACTAAAAAAACGAAACTTCATTAACAGCTAAACCAAACGTTTCCAATGTAAATTTCCACCTTTATATAGTGTAAAAAGACATCCTGAAGCCTGGGCAGTCATTAATTTGATTGTCCAGTATTTCCCTTATGAGATAATGCCTCACATAGCAAATGTGTACAGTGCGAGCTGAAAATGCATTTTCAGCACTAAAAAAAACAAACTTTTATAACAGCTAAACCAAACGTTTCCAATGTAAATTTCCACCTTTATATAGTGTAAAAAGACATCCTGAAGCCTGGGCAGTCATTAATTTGATTGTCCACTATTTCCCTTATGAGATAATGCCTCTCATAGCAAATGTGTACAGCGCGAGCTGAAAATGCATTTACAGCACTAAAAAAACAAACTTTTATAACAGCTAAACCAAACGTTTCCAATGTACATTTCCACCTTTATATAGTGTAGAAAGGCATCCTGAAGCCTGGAAAGTCATTAATTTGATTGTCCAGTATTTCCTTCATGAGATATTGCAACACTTAGAAAAAGTGTACAGCGCCAGCAGACAATGAATTTTCAGCACTAAAAAAACGAAACTTCATTAACAGCTAAACCAAACGTTTCCAATGTAAATTTCCACATTTATAGAGTGTAAAAAGGCATCCTGAAGCCTGGGAAGTCATTAATTTGATTGTCCAGTATTTCCCTTATGAGATAATGCCTCACATAGCAAATGTGTACAGTGCGAGCTGAAAATGCATTTACAGCACTAAAAAACCAAACTTATATAACAGCTAAACCAAACGTTTCCAATGTAAATTTCCACCTTTATCTAGTGTAGAAAGGCATCCTGAAGCCTGGAAAGTCATTGATTTGATTGTCCAGTATTTCCTTCATGAGATATTGCAACACTTAGAAAAAGTGTACAGCGCCAGCAGACAATGAATTTTCAGCACTAAAAAAAACGAAACTTCATTACCAGCTAAACTAAACGTTTCCAATGTAAATTTCCACCTTTATATAGAGTAAAAAGACATCCTGAAGCCTGGGCAGCCATTAATTTGATTGTCCAATATCTCCCTTATGAGATAATGCCTCTCATAGCAAATGTGTACAGCGCGAGCTGAAAATGCATTTACAGCACTAAAAAACCAAACTTTTATAACAGCTAAACCAAACGTTTCCAATGTAAATTTCCACCTTTATATAGTGTAAAAAGACATCCTGAAGCCTGGGCAGTCATTAATTTGATTGTCCAATATTTCCCTTATGAGATAATGCCTCTCATAGCAAATGTGTACAGCGCGAGCTGAAAATGCATTTACAGCACTAAAAAACCAAACTTTTATAACAGCTAAACCAAACGTTTCCAATGTAAATTTCCACATTTATATAGTGTAAAAAGACATCCTGAAGCCTGGGCAGTCATTAATTTGATTGTCCAATATTTCCCTTATGAGATAATGCCTCACATAGCAAATGTGTACAGTGCGAGCTGAAAATGCATTTTCAGCACTAAAAAAACAAACTTTTATAACAGCTAAACCAAACGTTTACAATGTAAATTTCCACCTTTATATAGTGTAAAAAGACATCCTGAAGCCTGGGCAGTCATTAATTTGATTGTCCAATATTTCCCTTATGAGATAATGCCTCTCATAGCAAATGTGTACAGCGCGAGCTGAAAATGCATTTACAGCACTAAAAAACCAAACTTTTATAACAGCTAAACCAAACGTTTCCAATGTAAATTTCCACCTTTATATAGTGTAGAAAGGCATCCTGAAGCCTGGAAAGTCATTAATTTGATTGTCCAGTATTTCCTTCATGAGATATTGCAACACTTAGAAAAAGTGTACAGCGCCAGGAGACAATGAATTTTCAGCACTAAAAAACCGAAACTTCATTAACAGCTAAACTAAACGTTTCCAATGTAAATTTCCACCTTTATATAGTGTAAAAAGACATCCTGAAGCCTGGGCAGTCATTAATTTGATTGTCCAATATTTCCCTTATGAGATAATGCCTCTCATAGAAAATGTGTACAGCGCGAGCTGAAAATGCATTTACAGCACTAAAAAACCAAACTTTTATAACAGCTAAACCAAACGTTTCCAATGTAAATTTCCACCTTTATATAGTGTAGAAAGGCATCCTGAAGCCTGGAAAGTCATTAATTTGATTGTCCAGTATTTCCTTCATGAGATATTGCAACACTTAGAAAAAGTGTACAGCGCCAGGAGACAATGAATTTTCAGCACTAAAAAACCGAAACTTCATTAACAGCTAAACTAAACGTTTCCAATGTAAATTTCCACCTTTATATAGTGTAAAAAGACATCCTGAAGCCTGGGCAGTCATTAATTTGATTGTCCAATATTTCCCTTATGAGATAATGCCTCTCATAGCAAATGTGTACAGCGCGAGCTGAAAATGCATTTACAGCACTAAAAAACCAAACTTTTATAACAGCTAAACCAAACGTTTCCAATGTAAATTTCCACATTTATATAGTGTAGAAAGGCATCCTGAAGCCTGGAAAGTCATTAATTTGATTGTCCAGTATTTCCTTCATGAGATATTGCAACACTTAGAAAAAGTGTACAGCGCCAGCAGACAATGAATTTTCAGCACTAAAAAAACGAAACTTCATTAACAGCTAAACCAAACGTTTCCAATGTAAATTTCCACATTTATAGAGTGTAAAAGGGCATCCTGAAGCCTGGGAAGTCATTAATTTGATTGTCCAGTATTTCCCTTATGAGATAATGCCTCACATAGCAAATGTGTACAGTGCGAGCTGAAAATGCATTTTCAGCACTAAAAAACCAAACTTTTATAACAGCTAAACCAAACGTTTCCAATGTAAATTTCCACCTTTATATAGTGTAAAAAGACATCCTGAAGCCTGGGCAGTCATTAATTTGATTGTCCAGTATTTCCCTTATGAGATAATGCCTCACATAGCAAATGTGTACAGCGCGAGCTGAAAATGCATTTACAGCACTAAAAAAACAAACTTTTATAACAGCTAAACTAAAAGTTTCCAATGTAAATTTCCACCTTTATATAGTGTAAAAAGACATCCTGAAGCCTGGGCAGTCATTAATTTGATTGTCCAATATTTCCCTTATGAGATAATGCCTCTCATAGCAAATGTGTACAGCGCGAGCTGAAAATGCATTTACAGCACTAAAAAAACAAACTTTTATAACAGCTAAACCAAACGTTTCCAATGTAAATTTCCACCTTTATATAGTGTAGAAAGGCATCCTGAAGCCTGGAAAGTCATTAATTTGATTGTCCAGTATTTCCTTCATGAGATATTGCAACACTTAGAAAAAGTGTACAGCGCCAGCAGACAATGAATTTTCAGCACTAAAAAAACGAAACTTCATTAACAGCTAAACTAAACGTTTCCAATGTAAATTTCCACCTTTATATAGTGTAAAAAGACATCCTGAAGCCTGGGCAGTCATTAATTTGATTGTCCAATATTTCCCTTATGAGATAATGCCTCTCATAGCAAATGTGTACAGCGCGAGCTGAAAATGCATTTACAGCACTAAAAAAACAAACTTTTATAACAGCTAAACTAAACGTTTCCAATGTAAATTTCCACCTTTATATAGTGTAAAAAGACATCCTGAAGCCTGGGCAGTCATTAATTTGATTGTCCAATATTTCCCTTATGAGATAATGCCTCTCATAGCAAATGTGTACAGCGCGAGCTGAAAATGCATTTACAGGACTAAAAACCCAAACTTTTATAACAGCTAAACCAAACGTTTCCAATGTAAATTTCCACCTTTATATAGTGTAGAAAGGCATCTTGAAGCCTGGAAAGTCATTAATTTGATTGTCCAGTATTTCCTTCATGAGATATTGCAACACTTAGAAAAGGTGTACAGCGCCAGCAGACAATGAATTTTCAGCACTAAAAAACGAAACTTCATTAACAGCTAAACCAAACGTTTCCAATGTAAATTTCCACATTTATAGAGTGTAAAAAGGCATCCTGAAGCCTGGGAAGTCATTAATTTGATTGTCCAGTATTTCCCTTATGAGATAATGCCTCACATAGCAAATGTGTACAGCGCGAGCTGAAAATGCATTTACAGCACTAAAAAACCAAACTTTTATAACAGCTAAACCAAACGTTTCCAATGTAAATTTCCACCTTTATATAGTGTAAAAAGACATCCTGAAGCCTGGGCAGTCATTAATTCGATTGTCCAATATTTCCTTTATGAGATAATGCCTCTCATAGCAAATGTGTACAGCGCGAGCTGAAAATGCATTTACAGCACTAAAAAACCAAACTTTTATAACAGCTAAACCAAACGTTTCCAATGTAAATTTCCACCTTTATATAGTGTAAAAAGGCATCCTGAAGCCTGGAAAGTCATTAATTTGATTGTCCAGTATTTCCTTCATGAAATAATGCCTCACATAGCAAATGTGTACAGTGCGAGCTGAAAATGCATTTTCAGCACTAAAAAACCAAACTTTTATAACAGCTAAAGCAAACGTTTCCAATGTAAATTCCACCTTTATATAGTGTAAAAAGAAATCCTGAAGCCTGGGCAGTCATTAATTTGATTGTCCAATATTTCCCTTATGAGATAATGCCTCTCATAGAAAATGTGTACAGCGCGAGCTGAAAATGCATTTACAGCACTAAAAAACCAAACTTTTATAACAGCTAAACCAAACGTTTCCAATGTAAATTTCCACCTTTATATAGTGTAGAAAGGCATCCTGAAGCCTGGAAAGTCATTAATTTGATTGTCCAGTATTTCCTTCATGAGATATTGCAACACTTAGAAAAAGTGTACAGCGCCAGGAGACAATGAATTTTCAGCACTAAAAAACCGAAACTTCATTAACAGCTAAACTAAACGTTTCCAATGTAAATTTCCACCTTTATATAGTGTAAAAAGACATCCTGAAGCCTGGGCAGTCATTAATTTGATTGTCCAATATTTCCCTTATGAGATAATGCCTCTCATAGCAAATGTGTACAGCGCGAGCTGAAAATGCATTTACAGCACTAAAAAACCAAACTTTTATAACAGCTAAACCAAACGTTTCCAATGTAAATTTCCACATTTATATAGTGTAGAAAGGCATCCTGAAGCCTGGAAAGTCATTAATTTGATTGTCCAGTATTTCCTTCATGAGATATTGCAACACTTAGAAAAAGTGTACAGCGCCAGCAGACAATGAATTTTCAGCACTAAAAAAACGAAACTTCATTAACAGCTAAACCAAACGTTTCCAATGTAAATTTCCACATTTATAGAGTGTAAAAGGGCATCCTGAAGCCTGGGAAGTCATTAATTTGATTGTCCAGTATTTCCCTTATGAGATAATGCCTCACATAGCAAATGTGTACAGTGCGAGCTGAAAATGCATTTTCAGCACTAAAAAACCAAACTTTTATAACAGCTAAACCAAACGTTTCCAATGTAAATTTCCACCTTTATATAAGACATCCTGAAGCCTGGGCAGTCATTAATTTGATTGTCCAGTATTTCCCTTATGAGATAATGCCTCACATAGCAAATGTGTACAGTGCGAGCTGAAAATGCATTTACAGCACTAAAAAACCAAACTTTTATAACAGCTAAACCAAACGTTTCCAATGTAAATTTCCACCTTTATATAGTGTAAAAAGACATCCTGAAGCCTGGGCAGTCATTAATTTGATTGTCCAGTATTTCCCTTATGAGATAATGCCTCACATAGCAAATGTGTACAGCGCGAGCTGAAAATGCATTTACAGCACTAAAAAAACAAACTTTTATAACAGCTAAACTAAAAGTTTCCAATGTAAATTTCCACCTTTATATAGTGTAAAAAGACATCCTGAAGCCTGGGCAGTCATTAATTTGATTGTCCAATATTTCCCTTATGAGATAATGCCTCTCATAGCAAATGTGTACAGCGCGAGCTGAAAATGCATTTACAGCACTAAAAAAACAAACTTTTATAACAGCTAAACCAAACGTTTCCAATGTAAATTTCCACCTTTATATAGTGTAGAAAGGCATCCTGAAGCCTGGAAAGTCATTAATTTGATTGTCCAGTATTTCCTTCATGAGATATTGCAACACTTAGAAAAAGTGTACAGCGCCAGCAGACAATGAATTTTCAGCACTAAAAAAACGAAACTTCATTAACAGCTAAACCAAACGTTTCCAATGTAAATTTCCACCTTTATATAGTGTAAAAAGACATCCTGAAGCCTGGGCAGTCATTAATTTGATTGTCCAGTATTTCCCTTATGAGATAATGCCTCACATAGCAAATGTGTACAGTGCGAGCTGAAAATGCATTTTCAGCACTAAAAAAACCAAACTTTTATAACAGCTAAACCAAACGTTTCCAATGTAAATTTCCACCTTTATATAGTGTAAAAAGACATCCTGGAGCCTGGGCAGTCATTAATTTGATTGTCCACTATTTCCCTTATGAGATAATGCCTCTCATAGCAAATGTGTACAGCGCGAGCTGAAAATGCATTTACAGCACTAAAAAAACAAACTTTTATAACAGCTAAACCAAACGTTTCCAATGTACATTTCCACCTTTATATAGTGTAGAAAGGCATCCTGAAGCCTGGAAAGTCATTAATTTGATTGTCCAGTATTTCCTTCATGAGATATTGCAACACTTAGAAAAAGTGTACAGCGCCAGCAGACAATGAATTTTCAGCACTAAAAAAACGAAACTTCATTAACAGCTAAACCAAACGTTTCCAATGTAAATTTCCACATTTATAGAGTGTAAAAAGGCATCCTGAAGCCTGGGAAGTCATTAATTTGATTGTCCAGTATTTCCCTTATGAGATAATGCCTCACATAGCAAATGTGTACAGTGCGAGCTGAAAATGCATTTTCAGCACTAAAAAAACAAACTTTTATAACAGCTAAACCAAACGTTTCCAATGTAAATTTCCACCTTTATATAGTGTAAAAAGACATCCTGAAGCCTGGGCAGTCATTAATTTGATTGTCCAGTATTTCCCTTATGAGATAATGCCTCACATAGCAAATGTGTACAGTGCGAGCTGAAAATGCATTTACAGCACTAAAAAACCAAACTTATATAACAGCTAAACCAAACGTTTCCAATGTAAATTTCCACCTTTATCTAGTGTAGAAAGGCATCCTGAAGCCTGGAAAGTCATTGATTTGATTGTCCAGTATTTCCTTCATGAGATATTGCAACACTTAGAAAAAGTGTACAGCGCCAGCAGACAATGAATTTTCAGCACTAAAAAAAACGAAACTTCATTAACAGCTAAACTAAACGTTTCCAATGTAAATTTCCACCTTTATATAGAGTAAAAAGACATCCTGAAGCCTGGGCAGCCATTATTTGATTGTCCAATATTTCCCTTATGAGATAATGCCTCTCATAGCAAATGTGTACAGCGCGAGCTGAAAATGCATTTACAGCACTAAAAAACCAAACTTTTATAACAGCTAAACCAAACGTTTCCAATGTAAATTTCCACCTTTATATAGTGTAAAAAGACATCCTGAAGCCTGGGCAGTCATTAATTTGATTGTCCAATATTTCCCTTATGAGATAATGCCTCTCATAGCAAATGTGTACAGCGCGAGCTGAAAATGCATTTACAGCACTAAAAAACCAAACTTTTATAACAGCTAAACCAAACGTTTCCAATGTAAATTTCCACCTTTATATAGTGTAAAAAGACATCCTGAAGCCTGGGCAGTCATTAATTTGATTGTCCAATATTTCCCTTATGAGATAATGCCTCTCATAGCAAATGTGTACAGCGCGAGCTGAAAATGCATTTACAGCACTAAAAAACCAAACTTTTATAACAGCTAAACCAAACGTTTCCAATGTAAATTTCCACCTTTATATAGTGTAGAAAGGCATCCTGAAGCCTGGAAAGTCATTAATTTGATTGTCCAGTATTTCCTTCATGAGATATTGCAACACTTAGAAAAAGTGTACAGCGCCAGCAGACAATGACTTTTCAGCACTAAAAAAACGAAACTTCATTAACAGCTAAACTAAACGTTTCCAATGTAAATTTCCACCTTTATATAGTGTAAAAAGACATCCTGAAGCCTGGGCAGTCATTAATTTGATTGTCCAATATTTCCCTTATGAGATAATGCCTCTCATAGCAAATGTGTACAGCGCGAGCTGAAAATGCATTTACAGCACTAAAAAACCAAACTTTTATAACAGCTAAACCAAACGTTTCCAATGTAAATTTCCACCTTTATATAGTGTAGAAAGGCATCCTGAAGCCTGGAAAGTCATTAATTTGATTGTCCAGTATTTCCTTCATGAGATATTGCAACACTTAGAAAAAGTGTACAGCGCCAGCAGACAATGAATTTTCAGCACTAAAAAAACGAAACTTCATTAACAGCTAAACCAAACGTTTCCAATGTAAATTTCCACATTTATAGAGTGTAAAAGGGCATCCTGAAGCCTGGGAAGTCATTAATTTGATTGTCCAGTATTTCCCTTATGAGATAATGCCTCACATAGCAAATGTGTACAGTGCGAGCTGAAAATGCATTTTCAGCACTAAAAAACCAAACTTTTATAACAGCTAAACTAAAAGTTTCCAATGTAAATTTCCACCTTTATATAGTGTAAAAAGACATCCTGAAGCCTGGGCAGTCATTAATTTGATTGTCCAATATTTCCCTTATGAGATAATGCCTCTCATAGCAAATGTGTACAGCGCGAGCTGAAAATGCATTTACAGCACTAAAAAAACAAACTTTTATAACAGCTAAACCAAACGTTTCCAATGTAAATTTCCACCTTTATATAGTGTAGAAAGGCATCCTGAAGCCTGGGAAGTCATTAATTTGATTGTCCAGTATTTCCTTCATGAGATATTGCAACACTTAGAAAAAGTGTACAGCGCCAGCAGACAATGAATTTTCAGCACTAAAAAAACGAAACTTCATTAACAGCTAAACCAAACGTTTCCAATGTAAATTTCCACCTTTATATAGTGTAAAAAGACATCCTGAAGCCTGGGCAGTCATTAATTTGATTGTCCAGTATTTCCCTTATGAGATAATGCCTCACATAGCAAATGTGTACAGTGCGAGCTGAAAATGCATTTTCAGCACTAAAAAAACCAAACTTTTATAACAGCTAAACCAAACGTTTCCAATGTAAATTTCCACCTTTATATAGTGTAAAAAGACATCCTGGAGCCTGGGCAGTCATTAATTTGATTGTCCACTATTTCCCTGATGAGATAATGCCTCTCATAGCAAATGTGTACAGCGCGAGCTGAAAATGCATTTACAGCACTAAAAAAACAAACTTTTATAACAGCTAAACCAAACGTTTCCAATGTACATTTCCACCTTTATATAGTGTAGAAAGGCATCCTGAAGCCTGGAAAGTCATTAATTTGATTGTCCAGTATTTCCTTCATGAGATATTGCAACACTTAGAAAAAGTGTACAGCGCCAGCAGACAATGAATTTTCAGCACTAAAAAAACGAAACTTCATTAACAGCTAAACCAAACGTTTCCAATGTAAATTTCCACATTTATAAAGTGTAAAAAGGCATCCTGAAGCCTGGGAAGTCATTAATTTGATTGTCCAGTATTTCCCTTATGAGATAATGCCTCACATAGCAAATGTGTACAGTGCGAGCTGAAAATGCATTTACAGCACTAAAAAGCCAAACTTATATAACAGCTAAACCAAACGTTTCCAATGTAAATTTCCACCTTTATCTAGTGTAGAAAGGCATCCTGAAGCCTGGAAAGTCATTGATTTGATTGTCCAGTATTTCCTTCATGAGATATTGCAACACTTAGAAAAAGTGTACAGCGCCAGCAGACAATGAATTTTCAGCACTAAAAAAAACGAAACTTCATTAACAGCTAAACTAAACGTTTCCAATGTAAATTTCCACCTTTATATAGAGTAAAAAGACATCCTGAAGCCTGGGCAGCCATTAATTTGATTGTCCAATATTTCCCTTATGAGATAATGCCTCTCATAGCAAATGTGTACAGCGCGAGCTGAAAATGCATTTACAGCACTAAAAAACCAAACTTTTATAACAGCTAAACCAAACGTTTCCAATGTAAATTTCCACCTTTATATAGTGTAAAAAGACATCCTGAAGCCTGGGCAGTCATTAATTTGATTGTCCAATATTTCCCTTATGAGATAATGCCTCTCATAGCAAATGTGTACAGCGCGAGCTGAAAATGCATTTACAGCACTAAAAAACCAAACTTTTATAACAGCTAAACCAAACGTTTCCAATGTAAATTTCCACCTTTATATAGTGTAAAAAGACATCCTGAAGCCTGGGCAGTCATTAATTTGATTGTCCAATATTTCCCTTATGAGATAATGCCTCTCATAGCAAATGTGTACAGCGCGAGCTGAAAATGCATTTACAGCACTAAAAAACCAAACTTTTATAACAGCTAAACCAAACGTTTCCAATGTAAATTTCCACCTTTATATAGTGTAGAAAGGCATCCTGAAGCCTGGAAAGTCATTAATTTGATTGTCCAGTATTTCCTTCATGAGATATTGCAACACTTAGAAAAAGTGTACAGCGCCAGCAGACAATGACTTTTCAGCACTAAAAAAACGAAACTTCATTAACAGCTAAACTAAACGTTTCCAATGTAAATTTCCACCTTTATATAGTGTAAAAAGACATCCTGAAGCCTGGGCAGTCATTAATTTGATTGTCCAATATTTCCCTTATGAGATAATGCCTCTCATAGCAAATGTGTACAGCGCGAGCTGAAAATGCATTTACAGCACTAAAAAACCAAACTTTTATAACAGCTAAACCAAACGTTTCCAATGTAAATTTCCACATTTATATAGTGTAGAAAGGCATCCTGAAGCCTGGAAAGTCATTAATTTGATTGTCCAGTATTTCCTTCATGAGATATTGCAACACTTAGAAAAAGTGTACAGCGCCAGCAGACAATGAATTTTCAGCACTAAAAAAACGAAACTTCATTAACAGCTAAACCAAACGTTTCCAATGTAAATTTCCACATTTATAGAGTGTAAAAGGGCATCCTGAAGCCTGGGAAGTCATTAATTTGATTGTCCAGTATTTCCCTTATGAGATAATGCCTCACATAGCAAATGTGTACAGTGCGAGCTGAAAATGCATTTTCAGCACTAAAAAACCAAACTTTTATAACAGCTAAACCAAACGTTTCCAATGTAAATTTCCACCTTTATATAGTGTAGAAAGGCATCCTGAAGCCTGGAAAGTCATTAATTTGATTGTCCAGTATTTCCTTCATGAGATATTGCAACACTTAGAAAAAGTGTACAGCGCCAGCAGACAATGAATTTTCAGCACTAAAAAAACGAAACTTCATTAACAGCTAAACCAAACGTTTCCAATGTAAATTTCCACATTTATAGAGTGTAAAAGGGCATCCTGAAGCCTGGGAAGTCATTAATTTGATTGTCCAGTATTTCCCTTATGAGATAATGCCTCACATAGCAAATGTGTACAGTGCGAGCTGAAAATGCATTTTCAGCACTAAAAAACCAAACTTTTATAACAGCTAAACCAAACGTTTCCAATGTAAATTTCCACCTTTATATAGTGTAAAAAGACATCCTGAAGCCTGGGCAGTCATTAATTTGATTGTCCAGTATTTCCCTTATGAGATAATGCCTCACATAGCAAATGTGTACAGCGCGAGCTGAAAATGCATTTACAGCACTAAAAAAACAAACTTTTATAACAGCTAAACTAAAAGTTTCCAATGTAAATTTCCACCTTTATATAGTGTAAAATGACATCCTGAAGCCTGGGCAGTCATTAATTTGATTGTCCAATATTTCCCTTATGAGATAATGCCTCTCATAGCAAATGTGTACAGCGCGAGCTGAAAATGCATTTACAGCACTAAAAAAACAAACTTTTATAACAGCTAAACCAAACGTTTCCAATGTAAATTTCCACCTTTATATAGTGTAGAAAGGCATCCTGAAGCCTGGGAAGTCATTAATTTGATTGTCCAGTATTTCCTTCATGAGATATTGCAACACTTAGAAAAAGTGTACAGCGCCAGCAGACAATGACTTTTCAGCACTAAAAAAACGAAACTTCATTAACAGCTAAACTAAACGTTTCCAATGTAAATTTCCACCTTTATATAGTGTAAAAAGACATCCTGAAGCCTGGGCAGTCATTAATTTGATTGTCCAATATTTCCCTTATGAGATAATGCCTCTCATAGCAAATGTGTACAGCGCGAGCTGAAAATGCATTTACAGCACTAAAAAACCAAACTTTTATAACAGCTAAACCAAACGTTTCCAATGTAAATTTCCACATTTATATAGTGTAGAAAGGCATCCTGAAGCCTGGAAAGTCATTAATTTGATTGTCCAGTATTTCCTTCATGAGATATTGCAACACTTAGAAAAAGTGTACAGCGCCAGCAGACAATGAATTTTCAGCACTAAAAAAACGAAACTTCATTAACAGCTAAACTAAACGTTTCCAATGTAAATTTCCACCTTTATATAGTGTAAAAAGACATCCTGAAGCCTGGGCAGTCATTAATTTGATTGTCCAATATTTCCCTTATGAGATAATGCCTCTCATAGCAAATGTGTACAGCGCGAGCTGAAAATGCATTTACAGCACTAAAAAAACAAACTTTTATAACAGCTAAACCAAACGTTTCCAATGTAAATTTCCACATTTATATAGTGTAGAAAGGCATCCTGAAGCCTGGAAAGTCATTAATTTGATTGTCCAGTATTTCCTTCATGAGATATTGCAACACTTAGAAAAAGTGTACAGCGCCAGCAGACAATGAATTTTCAGCACTAAAAAAACGAAACTTCATTAACAGCTAAACCAAACGTTTCCAATGTAAATTTCCACATTTATAGAGTGTAAAAGGGCATCCTGAAGCCTGGGAAGTCATTAATTTGATTGTCCAGTATTTCCCTTATGAGATAATGCCTCACATAGCAAATGTGTACAGTGCGAGCTGAAAATGCATTTTCAGCACTAAAAAACCAAACTTTTATAACAGCTAAACCAAACGTTTCCAATGTAAATTTCCACCTTTATATAGTGTAAAAAGACATCCTGAAGCCTGGGCAGTCATTAATTTGATTGTCCAGTATTTCCCTTATGAGATAATGCCTCACATAGCAAATGTGTACAGCGCGAGCTGAAAATGCATTTACAGCACTAAAAAAACAAACTTTTATAACAGCTAAACTAAAAGTTTCCAATGTAAATTTCCACCTTTATATAGTGTAAAAAGACATCCTGAAGCCTGGGCAGTCATTAATTTGATTGTCCAATATTTCCCTTATGAGATAATGCCTCTCATAGCAAATGTGTACAGCGCGAGCTGAAAATGCATTTACAGCACTAAAAAAACAAACTTTTATAACAGCTAAACCAAACGTTTCCAATGTAAATTTCCACCTTTATATAGTGTAGAAAGGCATCCTGAAGCCTGGAAAGTCATTAATTTGATTGTCCAGTATTTCCTTCATGAGATATTGCAACACTTAGAAAAAGTGTACAGCGCCAGCAGACAATGAATTTTCAGCACTAAAAAAACGAAACTTCATTAACAGCTAAACCAAACGTTTCCAATGTAAATTTCCACCTTTATATAGTGTAAAAAGACATCCTGAAGCCTGGGCAGTCATTAATTTGATTGTCCAGTATTTCCCTTATGAGATAATGCCTCACATAGCAAATGTGTACAGTGCGAGCTGAAAATGCATTTTCAGCACTAAAAAAACCAAACTTTTATAACAGCTAAACCAAACGTTTCCAATGTAAATTTCCACCTTTATATAGTGTAAAAAGACATCCTGGAGCCTGGGCAGTCATTAATTTGATTGTCCACTATTTCCCTTATGAGATAATGCCTCTCATAGCAAATGTGTACAGCGCGAGCTGAAAATGCATTTACAGCACTAAAAAAACAAACTTTTATAACAGCTAAACCAAACGTTTCCAATGTACATTTCCACCTTTATATAGTGTAGAAAGGCATCCTGAAGCCTGGAAAGTCATTAATTTGATTGTCCAGTATTTCCTTCATGAGATATTGCAACACTTAGAAAAAGTGTACAGCGCCAGCAGACAATGAATTTTCAGCACTAAAAAAACGAAACTTCATTAACAGCTAAACCAAACGTTTCCAATGTAAATTTCCACATTTATAGAGTGTAAAAAGGCATCCTGAAGCCTGGGAAGTCATTAATTTGATTGTCCAGTATTTCCCTTATGAGATAATGCCTCACATAGCAAATGTGTACAGTGCGAGCTGAAAATGCATTTTCAGCACTAAAAAAAACAAACTTTTATAACAGCTAAACCAAACGTTTCCAATGTAAATTTCCACCTTTATATAGTGTAAAAAGACATCCTGAAGCCTGGGCAGTCATTAATTTGATTGTCCAGTATTTCCCTTATGAGATAATGCCTCACATAGCAAATGTGTACAGTGCGAGCTGAAAATGCATTTACAGCACTAAAAAACCAAACTTATATAACAGCTAAACCAAACGTTTCCAATGTAAATTTCCACCTTTATCTAGTGTAGAAAGGCATCCTGAAGCCTGGAAAGTCATTGATTTGATTGTCCAGTATTTCCTTCATGAGATATTGCAACACTTAGAAAAAGTGTACAGCGCCAGCAGACAATGAATTTTCAGCACTAAAAAAAACGAAACTTCATTAACAGCTAAACTAAACGTTTCCAATGTAAATTTCCACCTTTATATAGAGTAAAAAGACATCCTGAAGCCTGGGCAGCCATTATTTGATTGTCCAATATTTCCCTTATGAGATAATGCCTCTCATAGCAAATGTGTACAGCGCGAGCTGAAAATGCATTTACAGCACTAAAAAACCAAACTTTTATAACAGCTAAACCAAACGTTTCCAATGTAAATTTCCACCTTTATATAGTGTAAAAAGACATCCTGAAGCCTGGGCAGTCATTAATTTGATTGTCCAATATTTCCCTTATGAGATAATGCCTCTCATAGCAAATGTGTACAGCGCGAGCTGAAAATGCATTTACAGCACTAAAAAACCAAACTTTTATAACAGCTAAACCAAACGTTTCCAATGTAAATTTCCACCTTTATATAGTGTAAAAAGACATCCTGAAGCCTGGGCAGTCATTAATTTGATTGTCCAGTATTTCCCTTATGAGATAATGCCTCACATAGCAAATGTGTACAGCGCGAGCTGAAAATGCATTTACAGCACTAAAAAAACAAACTTTTATAACAGCTAAACTAAAAGTTTCCAATGTAAATTTCCACCTTTATATAGTGTAAAAAGACATCCTGAAGCCTGGGCAGTCATTAATTTGATTGTCCAATATTTCCCTTATGAGATAATGCCTCTCATAGCAAATGTGTACAGCGCGAGCTGAAAATGCATTTACAGCACTAAAAAAACAAACTTTTATAACAGCTAAACCAAACGTTTCCAATGTAAATTTCCACCTTTATATAGTGTAGAAAGGCATCCTGAAGCCTGGAAAGTCATTAATTTGATTGTCCAGTATTTCCTTCATGAGATATTGCAACACTTAGAAAAAGTGTACAGCGCCAGCAGACAATGAATTTTCAGCACTAAAAAAACGAAACTTCATTAACAGCTAAACCAAACGTTTCCAATGTAAATTTCCACCTTTATATAGTGTAAAAAGACATCCTGAAGCCTGGGCAGTCATTAATTTGATTGTCCAGTATTTCCCTTATGAGATAATGCCTCACATAGCAAATGTGTACAGTGCGAGCTGAAAATGCATTTTCAGCACTAAAAAAACCAAACTTTTATAACAGCTAAACCAAACGTTTCCAATGTAAATTTCCACCTTTATATAGTGTAAAAAGACATCCTGGAGCCTGGGCAGTCATTAATTTGATTGTCCACTATTTCCCTTATGAGATAATGCCTCTCATAGCAAATGTGTACAGCGCGAGCTGAAAATGCATTTACAGCACTAAAAAAACAAACTTTTATAACAGCTAAACCAAACGTTTCCAATGTACATTTCCACCTTTATATAGTGTAGAAAGGCATCCTGAAGCCTGGAAAGTCATTAATTTGATTGTCCAGTATTTCCTTCATGAGATATTGCAACACTTAGAAAAAGTGTACAGCGCCAGCAGACAATGAATTTTCAGCACTAAAAAAACGAAACTTCATTAACAGCTAAACCAAACGTTTCCAATGTAAATTTCCACATTTATAGAGTGTAAAAAGGCATCCTGAAGCCTGGGAAGTCATTAATTTGATTGTCCAGTATTTCCCTTATGAGATAATGCCTCACATAGCAAATGTGTACAGTGCGAGCTGAAAATGCATTTTCAGCACTAAAAAAAACAAACTTTTATAACAGCTAAACCAAACGTTTCCAATGTAAATTTCCACCTTTATATAGTGTAAAAAGACATCCTGAAGCCTGGGCAGTCATTAATTTGATTGTCCAGTATTTCCCTTATGAGATAATGCCTCACATAGCAAATGTGTACAGTGCGAGCTGAAAATGCATTTACAGCACTAAAAAACCAAACTTATATAACAGCTAAACCAAACGTTTCCAATGTAAATTTCCACCTTTATCTAGTGTAGAAAGGCATCCTGAAGCCTGGAAAGTCATTGATTTGATTGTCCAGTATTTCCTTCATGAGATATTGCAACACTTAGAAAAAGTGTACAGCGCCAGCAGACAATGAATTTTCAGCACTAAAAAAAACGAAACTTCATTAACAGCTAAACTAAACGTTTCCAATGTAAATTTCCACCTTTATATAGAGTAAAAAGACATCCTGAAGCCTGGGCAGCCATTATTTGATTGTCCAATATTTCCCTTATGAGATAATGCCTCTCATAGCAAATGTGTACAGCGCGAGCTGAAAATGCATTTACAGCACTAAAAAACCAAACTTTTATAACAGCTAAACCAAACGTTTCCAATGTAAATTTCCACCTTTATATAGTGTAAAAAGACATCCTGAAGCCTGGGCAGTCATTAATTTGATTGTCCAATATTTCCCTTATGAGATAATGCCTCTCATAGCAAATGTGTACAGCGCGAGCTGAAAATGCATTTACAGCACTAAAAAACCAAACTTTTATAACAGCTAAACCAAACGTTTCCAATGTAAATTTCCACCTTTATATAGTGTAAAAAGACATCCTGAAGCCTGGGCAGTCATTAATTTGATTGTCCAATATTTCCCTTATGAGATAATGCCTCTCATAGCAAATGTGTACAGCGCGAGCTGAAAATGCATTTACAGCACTAAAAAACCAAACTTTTATAACAGCTAAACCAAACGTTTCCAATGTAAATTTCCACCTTTATATAGTGTAGAAAGGCATCCTGAAGCCTGGAAAGTCATTAATTTGATTGTCCAGTATTTCCTTCATGAGATATTGCAACACTTAGAAAAAGTGTACAGCGCCAGCAGACAATGACTTTTCAGCACTAAAAAAACGAAACTTCATTAACAGCTAAACTAAACGTTTCCAATGTAAATTTCCACCTTTATATAGTGTAAAAAGACATCCTGAAGCCTGGGCAGTCATTAATTTGATTGTCCAATATTTCCCTTATGAGATAATGCCTCTCATAGCAAATGTGTACAGCGCGAGCTGAAAATGCATTTACAGCACTAAAAAACCAAACTTTTATAACAGCTAAACCAAACGTTTCCAATGTAAATTTCCACATTTATATAGTGTAGAAAGGCATCCTGAAGCCTGGAAAGTCATTAATTTGATTGTCCAGTATTTCCTTCATGAGATATTGCAACACTTAGAAAAAGTGTACAGCGCCAGCAGACAATGAATTTTCAGCACTAAAAAAACGAAACTTCATTAACAGCTAAACCAAACGTTTCCAATGTAAATTTCCACATTTATAGAGTGTAAAAGGGCATCCTGAAGCCTGGGAAGTCATTAATTTGATTGTCCAGTATTTCCCTTATGAGATAATGCCTCACATAGCAAATGTGTACAGTGCGAGCTGAAAATGCATTTTCAGCACTAAAAAACCAAACTTTTATAACAGCTAAACCAAACGTTTCCAATGTAAATTTCCACCTTTATATAGTGTAAAAAGACATCCTGAAGCCTGGGCAGTCATTAATTTGATTGTCCAATATTTCCCTTATGAGATAATGCCTCTCATAGCAAATGTGTACAGCGCGAGCTGAAAATGCATTTACAGCACTAAAAAAACAAACTTTTATAACAGCTAAACCAAACGTTTCCAATGTAAATTTCCACCTTTATATAGTGTAGAAAGGCATCCTGAAGCCTGGGAAGTCATTAATTTGATTGTCCAGTATTTCCTTCATGAGATATTGCAACACTTAGAAAAAGTGTACAGCGCCAGCAGACAATGAATTTTCAGCACTAAAAAAACGAAACTTCATTAACAGCTAAACCAAACGTTTCCAATGTAAATTTCCACCTTTATATAGTGTAAAAAGACATCCTGGAGCCTGGGCAGTCATTAATTTGATTGTCCACTATTTCCCTGATGAGATAATGCCTCTCATAGCAAATGTGTACAGCGCGAGCTGAAAATGCATTTACAGCACTAAAAAAACAAACTTTTATAACAGCTAAACCAAACGTTTCCAATGTACATTTCCACCTTTATATAGTGTAGAAAGGCATCCTGAAGCCTGGAAAGTCATTAATTTGATTGTCCAGTATTTCCTTCATGAGATATTGCAACACTTAGAAAAAGTGTACAGCGCCAGCAGACAATGAATTTTCAGCACTAAAAAAACGAAACTTCATTAACAGCTAAACCAAACGTTTCCAATGTAAATTTCCACATTTATAAAGTGTAAAAAGGCATCCTGAAGCCTGGGAAGTCATTAATTTGATTGTCCAGTATTTCCCTTATGAGATAATGCCTCACATAGCAAATGTGTACAGTGCGAGCTGAAAATGCATTTACAGCACTAAAAAACCAAACTTATATAACAGCTAAACCAAACGTTTCCAATGTAAATTTCCACCTTTATCTAGTGTAGAAAGGCATCCTGAAGCCTGGAAAGTCATTGATTTGATTGTCCAGTATTTCCTTCATGAGATATTGCAACACTTAGAAAAAGTGTACAGCGCCAGCAGACAATGAATTTTCAGCACTAAAAAAAACGAAACTTCATTAACAGCTAAACTAAACGTTTCCAATGTAAATTTCCACCTTTATATAGAGTAAAAAGACATCCTGAAGCCTGGGCAGCCATTAATTTGATTGTCCAATATTTCCCTTATGAGATAATGCCTCTCATAGCAAATGTGTACAGCGCGAGCTGAAAATGCATTTACAGCACTAAAAAACCAAACTTTTATAACAGCTAAACCAAACGTTTCCAATGTAAATTTCCACCTTTATATAGTGTAAAAAGACATCCTGAAGCCTGGGCAGTCATTAATTTGATTGTCCAATATTTCCCTTATGAGATAATGCCTCTCATAGCAAATGTGTACAGCGCGAGCTGAAAATGCATTTACAGCACTAAAAAACCAAACTTTTATAACAGCTAAACCAAACGTTTCCAATGTAAATTTCCACCTTTATATAGTGTAGAAAGGCATCCTGAAGCCTGGAAAGTCATTAATTTGATTGTCCAGTATTTCCTTCATGAGATATTGCAACACTTAGAAAAAGTGTACAGCGCCAGCAGACAATGACTTTTCAGCACTAAAAAAACGAAACTTCATTAACAGCTAAACTAAACGTTTCCAATGTAAATTTCCACCTTTATATAGTGTAAAAAGACATCCTGAAGCCTGGGCAGTCATTAATTTGATTGTCCAATATTTCCCTTATGAGATAATGCCTCTCATAGCAAATGTGTACAGCGCGAGCTGAAAATGCATTTACAGCACTAAAAAACCAAACTTTTATAACAGCTAAACCAAACGTTTCCAATGTAAATTTCCACATTTATATAGTGTAGAAAGGTATCCTGAAGCCTGGAAAGTCATTAATTTGATTGTCCAGTATTTCCTTCATGAGATATTGCAACACTTAGAAAAAGTGTACAGCGCCAGCAGACAATGAATTTTCAGCACTAAAAAAACGAAACTTCATTAACAGCTAAACCAAACGTTTCCAATGTAAATTTCCACATTTATAGAGTGTAAAAGGGCATCCTGAAGCCTGGGAAGTCATTAATTTGATTGTCCAGTATTTCCCTTATGAGATAATGCCTCACATAGCAAATGTGTACAGTGCGAGCTGAAAATGCATTTTCAGCACTAAAAAACCAAACTTTTATAACAGCTAAACCAAACGTTTCCAATGTAAATTTCCACCTTTATATAGTGTAAAAAGACATCCTGAAGCCTGGGCAGTCATTAATTTGATTGTCCAGTATTTCCCTTATGAGATAATGCCTCACATAGCAAATGTGTACAGCGCGAGCTGAAAATGCATTTACAGCACTAAAAAAACTAACTTTTATAACAGCTAAACTAAACGTTTCCAATGTAAATTTCCACCTTTATATAGTGTAAAAAGACATCCTGAAGCCTGGGCAGTTATTAATTTGATTGTCCAATATTTCCCTTATGAGATAATGCCTCTCATAGCAAATGTGTACAGCGCGAGCTGAAAATGCATTTACAGCACTAAAAAAACAAACTTTTATAACAGCTAAACCAAACGTTTCCAATGTAAATTTCCACCTTTATATAGTGTAGAAAGGCATCCTGAAGCCTGGAAAGTCATTAATTTGATTGTCCAGTATTTCCTTCATGAGATATTGCAACACTTAGAAAAAGTGTACAGCGCCAGCAGACAATGAATTTTCAGCACTAAAAAAACGAAACTTCATTAACAGCTAAACCAAACGTTTCCAATGTAAATTTCCACATTTATATAGTGTAAAAAGACATCCTGAAGCCTGGGCAGCCATTAATTTGATTGTCCAATATTTCCCTTATGAGATAATGCCTCTCATAGCAAATGTGTACAGCGCGAGCTGAAAATGCATTTACAGCACTAAAAAACGAAACTTTTATAACAGCTAAACCAAACGTTTCCAATGTAAATTTCCACCTTTATATAGTGTAAAAAGACATCCTGAAGCCTGGGCAGTCATTAATTTGATTGTCCAATATTTCCCTTATGAGATAATGCCTCTCATAGCAAATGTGTACAGCGCGAGCTGAAAATGCATTTACAGCACTAAAAAACCAAACTTTTATAACAGCTAAACCAAACGTTTCCAATGTAAATTTCCACCTTTATATAGTGTAGAAAGGCATCCTGAAGCCTGGAAAGTCATTAATTTGATTGTCCAGTATTTCCTTCATGAGATATTGCAACACTTAGAAAAAGTGTACAGCGCCAGCAGACAATGACTTTTCAGCACTAAAAAAACGAAACTTCATTAACAGCTAAACTAAACGTTTCCAATGTAAATTTCCACCTTTATATAGTGTAAAAAGACATCCTGAAGCCTGGGCAGTCATTAATTTGATTGTCCAATATTTCCCTTATGAGATAATGCCTCTCATAGCAAATGTGTACAGCGCGAGCTGAAAATGCATTTACAGCACTAAAAAACCAAACTTTTATAACAGCTAAACCAAACGTTTCCAATGTAAATTTCCACATTTATATAGTGTAGAAAGGCATCCTGAAGCCTGGAAAGTCATTAATTTGATTGTCCAGTATTTCCTTCATGAGATATTGCAACACTTAGAAAAAGTGTACAGCGCCAGCAGACAATGAATTTTCAGCACTAAAAAAACGAAACTTCATTAACAGCTAAACCAAACGTTTCCAATGTAAATTTCCACATTTATAGAGTGTAAAAGGGCATCCTGAAGCCTGGGAAGTCATTAATTTGATTGTCCAGTATTTCCCTTATGAGATAATGCCTCACATAGCAAATGTGTACAGTGCGAGCTGAAAATGCATTTTCAGCACTAAAAAACCAAACTTTTATAACAGCTAAACCAAACGTTTCCAATGTAAATTTCCACCTTTATATAGTGTAAAAAGACATCCTGAAGCCTGGGCAGTCATTAATTTGATTGTCCAGTATTTCCCTTATGAGATAATGCCTCACATAGCAAATGTGTACAGCGCGAGCTGAAAATGCATTTACAGCACTAAAAAAACAAACTTTTATAACAGCTAAACTAAAAGTTTCCAATGTAAATTTCCACCTTTATATAGTGTAAAAAGACATCCTGAAGCCTGGGCAGTCATTAATTTGATTGTCCAATATTTCCCTTATGAGATAATGCCTCTCATAGCAAATGTGTACAGCGCGAGCTGAAAATGCATTTACAGCACTAAAAAAACAAACTTTTATAACAGCTAAACCAAACGTTTCCAATGTAAATTTCCACCTTTATATAGTGTAGAAAGGCATCCTGAAGCCTGGGAAGTCATTAATTTGATTGTCCAGTATTTCCTTCATGAGATATTGCAACACTTAGAAAAAGTGTACAGCGCCAACAGACAATGAATTTTCAGCACTAAAAAAACGAAACTTCATTAACAGCTAAACCAAACGTTTCCAATGTAAATTTCCACCTTTATATAGTGTAAAAAGACATCCTGAAGCCTGGGCAGTCATTAATTTGATTGTCCAGTATTTCCCTTATGAGATAATGCCTCACATAGCAAATGTGTACAGTGCGAGCTGAAAATGCATTTTCAGCACTAAAAAAACCAAACTTTTATAACAGCTAAACCAAACGTTTCCAATGTAAATTTCCACCTTTATATAGTGTAAAAAGACATCCTGGAGCCTGGGCAGTCATTAATTTGATTGTCCACTATTTCCCTGATGAGATAATGCCTCTCATAGCAAATGTGTACAGCGCGAGCTGAAAATGCATTTACAGCACTAAAAAAACAAACTTTTATAACAGCTAAACCAAACGTTTCCAATGTACATTTCCACCTTTATATAGTGTAGAAAGGCATCCTGAAGCCTGGAAAGTCATTAATTTGATTGTCCAGTATTTCCTTCATGAGATATTGCAACACTTAGAAAAAGTGTACAGCGCCAGCAGACAATGAATTTTCAGCACTAAAAAAACGAAACTTCATTAACAGCTAAACCAAACGTTTCCAATGTAAATTTCCACATTTATAAAGTGTAAAAAGGCATCCTGAAGCCTGGGAAGTCATTAATTTGATTGTCCAGTATTTCCCTTATGAGATAATGCCTCACATAGCAAATGTGTACAGTGCGAGCTGAAAATGCATTTACAGCACTAAAAAACCAAACTTATATAACAGCTAAACCAAACGTTTCCAATGTAAATTTCCACCTTTATCTAGTGTAGAAAGGCATCCTGAAGCCTGGAAAGTCATTGATTTGATTGTCCAGTATTTCCTTCATGAGATATTGCAACACTTAGAAAAAGTGTACAGCGCCAGCAGACAATGAATTTTCAGCACTAAAAAAAACGAAACTTCATTAACAGCTAAACTAAACGTTTCCAATGTAAATTTCCACCTTTATATAGAGTAAAAAGACATCCTGAAGCCTGGGCAGCCATTAATTTGATTGTCCAATATTTCCCTTATGAGATAATGCCTCTCATAGCAAATGTGTACAGCGCGAGCTGAAAATGCATTTACAGCACTAAAAAACCAAACTTTTATAACAGCTAAACCAAACGTTTCCAATGTAAATTTCCACCTTTATATAGTGTAAAAAGACATCCTGAAGCCTGGGCAGTCATTAATTTGATTGTCCAATATTTCCCTTATGAGATAATGCCTCTCATAGCAAATGTGTACAGCGCGAGCTGAAAATGCATTTACAGCACTAAAAAACCAAACTTTTATAACAGCTAAACCAAACGTTTCCAATGTAAATTTCCACCTTTATATAGTGTAAAAAGACATCCTGAAGCCTGGGCAGTCATTAATTTGATTGTCCAATATTTCCCTTATGAGATAATGCCTCTCATAGCAAATGTGTACAGCGCGAGCTGAAAATGCATTTACAGCACTAAAAAACGAAACTTTTATAACAGCTAAACCAAACGTTTCCAATGTAAATTTCCACCTTTATATAGTGTAAAAAGACATCCTGAAGCCTGGGCAGTCATTAATTTGATTGTCCAATATTTCCCTTATGAGATAATGCCTCTCATAGCAAATGTGTACAGCGCGAGCTGAAAATGCATTTACAGCACTAAAAAACCAAACTTTTATAACAGCTAAACCAAACGTTTCCAATGTAAATTTCCACCTTTATATAGTGTAAAAAGACATCCTGAAGCCTGGGCAGTCATTAATTTGATTGTCCAATATTTCCCTTATGAGATAATGCCTCTCATAGCAAATGTGTACAGCGCGAGCTGAAAATGCATTTACAGCACTAAAAAACCAAACTTTTATAACAGCTAAACCAAACGTTTCCAATGTAAATTTCCACCTTTATATAGTGTAGAAAGGCATCCTGAAGCCTGGAAAGTCATTAATTTGATTGTCCAGTATTTCCTTCATGAGATATTGCAACACTTAGAAAAAGTCTACAGCGCCAGCAGACAATGACTTTTCAGCACTAAAAAAACGAAACTTCATTAACAGCTAAACTAAACGTTTCCAATGTAAATTTCCACCTTTATATAGTGTAAAAAGACATCCTGAAGCCTGGGCAGTCATTAATTTGATTGTCCAATATTTCCCTTATGAGATAATGCCTCTCATAGCAAATGTGTACAGCGCGAGCTGAAAATGCATTTACAGCACTAAAAAACCAAACTTTTATAACAGCTAAACCAAACGTTTCCAATGTAAATTTCCACATTTATATAGTGTAGAAAGGCATCCTGAAGCCTGGAAAGTCATTAATTTGATTGTCCAGTATTTCCTTCATGAGATATTGCAACACTTAGAAAAAGTGTACAGCGCCAGCAGACAATGAATTTTCAGCACTAAAAAAACGAAACTTCATTAACAGCTAAACCAAACGTTTCCAATGTAAATTTCCACATTTATAGAGTGTAAAAGGGCATCCTGAAGCCTGGGAAGTCATTAATTTGATTGTCCAGTATTTCCCTTATGAGATAATGCCTCACATAGCAAATGTGTACAGTGCGAGCTGAAAATGCATTTTCAGCACTAAAAAACCAAACTTTTATAACAGCTAAACCAAACGTTTCCAATGTAAATTTCCACCTTTATATAGTGTAAAAAGACATCCTGAAGCCTGGGCAGTCATTAATTTGATTGTCCAGTATTTCCCTTATGAGATAATGCCTCACATAGCAAATGTGTACAGCGCGAGCTGAAAATGCATTTACAGCACTAAAAAAACAAACTTTTATAACAGCTAAACTAAAAGTTTCCAATGTAAATTTCCACCTTTATATAGTGTAAAAAGACATCCTGAAGCCTGGGCAGTCATTAATTTGATTGTCCAATATTTCCCTTATGAGATAATGCCTCTCATAGCAAATGTGTACAGCGCGAGCTGAAAATGCATTTACAGCACTAAAAAAACAAACTTTTATAACAGCTAAACCAAACGTTTCCAATGTAAATTTCCACCTTTATATAGTGTAGAAAGGCATCCTGAAGCCTGGAAAGTCATTAATTTGATTGTCCAGTATTTCCTTCATGAGATATTGCAACACTTAGAAAAAGTGTACAGCGCCAGCAGACAATGAATTTTCAGCACTAAAAAAACGAAACTTCATTAACAGCTAAACCAAACGTTTCCAATGTAAATTTCCACCTTTATATAGTGTAAAAAGACATCCTGAAGCCTGGGCAGTCATTAATTTGATTGTCCAGTATTTCCCTTATGAGATAATGCCTCACATAGCAAATGTGTACAGTGCGAGCTGAAAATGCATTTTCAGCACTAAAAAAACCAAACTTTTATAACAGCTAAACCAAACGTTTCCAATGTAAATTTCCACCTTTATATAGTGTAAAAAGACATCCTGGAGCCTGGGCAGTCATTAATTTGATTGTCCACTATTTCCCTGATGAGATAATGCCTCTCATAGCAAATGTGTACAGCGCGAGCTGAAAATGCATTTACAGCACTAAAAAAACAAACTTTTATAACAGCTAAACCAAACGTTTCCAATGTACATTTCCACCTTTATATAGTGTAGAAAGGCATCCTGAAGCCTGGAAAGTCATTAATTTGATTGTCCAATATTTCCCTTATGAGATAATGCCTCTCATAGCAAATGTGTACAGCGCGAGCTGAAAATGCATTTACAGCACTAAAAAACCAAACTTTTATAACAGCTAAACCAAACGTTTCCAATGTAAATTTCCACCTTTATATAGTGTAAAAAGACATCCTGAAGCCTGGGCAGTCATTAATTTGATTGTCCAATATTTCCCTTATGAGATAATGCCTCTCATAGCAAATGTGTACAGCGCGAGCTGAAAATGCATTTACAGCACTAAAAAACCAAACTTTTATAACAGCTAAACCAAACGTTTCCAATGTAAATTTCCACCTTTATATAGTGTAGAAAGGCATCCTGAAGCCTGGAAAGTCATTAATTTGATTGTCCAGTATTTCCTTCATGAGATATTGCAACACTTAGAAAAAGTGTACAGCGCCAGCAGACAATGAATTTTCAGCACTAAAAAAACGAAACTTCATTAACAGCTAAACCAAACGTTTCCAATGTAAATTTCCACATTTATATAGTGTAAAAAGACATCCTGAAGCCTGGGCAGCCATTAATTTGATTGTCCAATATTTCCCTTATGAGATAATGCCTCTCATAGCAAATGTGTACAGCGCGAGCTGAAAATGCATTTACAGCACTAAAAAACGAAACTTTTATAACAGCTAAACCAAACGTTTCCAATGTAAATTTCCACCTTTATATAGTGTAAAAAGACATCCTGAAGCCTGGGCAGTCATTAATTTGATTGTCCAATATTTCCCTTATGAGATAATGCCTCTCATAGCAAATGTGTACAGCGCGAGCTGAAAATGCATTTACAGCACTAAAAAAACAAACTTTTATAACAGCTAAACCAAACGTTTCCAATGTAAATTTCTACCTTTATATAGTGTAGAAAGGCATCCTGAAGCCTGGAAAGTCATTAATTTGATTGTCCAGTATTTCCTTCATGAGATATTGCAACACTTAGAAAAAGTGTACAGCGCCAGCAGACAATGAATTTTCAGCACTAAAAAAACGAAACTTCATTAACAGCTAAACTAAACGTTTCCAATGTAAATTTCCACCTTTATATAGTGTAAAAAGACATCCTGAAGCCTGGGCAGTCATTAATTTGATTGTCCAATATTTCCCTTATGATATAATGCCTCTCATAGCAAATGTGTACAGCGCGAGCTGAAAATGCATTTACAGCACTAAAAAACCAAACTTTTATAACAGCTAAACCAAACGTTTCCAATGTAAATTTCCACCTTTATATAGTGTAGAAAGGCATCCTGAAGCCTGGAAAGTCATTAATTTGATTGTCCAGTATTTCCTTCATGAGATATTGCAACACTTAGAAAAAGTGTACAGCGCCAGCAGACAATGAATTTTCAGCACTAAAAAAACGAAACTTCATTAACAGCTAAACCAAAGGTTTCCAATGTAAATTTCCACATTTATAGAGTGTAAAAAGGCATCCTGAAGCCTGGGAAGTCATTAATTTGATTGTCCAGTATTTCCCTTATGAGATAATGCCTCACATAGCAAATGTGTACAGTGCGAGCTGAAAATGCATTTTCAGCACTAAAAAACCAAACTTTTATAACAGCTAAACCAAACGTTTCCAATGTAAATTTCCACCTTTATATAGTGTAAAAAGACATCCTGAAGCCTGGGCAGTCATTAATTTGATTGTCCAGTATTTCCCTTATGAGATAATGCCTCACATAGCAAATGTGTACAGCGCGAGCTGAAAATGCATTTACAGCACTAAAAAAACAAACTTTTATAACAGCTAAACTAAACGTTTCCAATGTAAATTTCCACCTTTATATAGTGTAAAAAGACATCCTGAAGCCTGGGCAGTCATTAATTTGATTGTCCAATATTTCCCTTATGAGATAATGCCTCTCATAGCAAATGTGTACAGCGCGAGCTGAAAATGCATTTACAGGACTAAAAACCCAAACTTTTATAACAGCTAAACCAAACGTTTCCAATGTAAATTTCCACCTTTATATAGTGTAGAAAGGCATCTTGAAGCCTAGAAAGTCATTAATTTGATTGTCCAGTATTTCCTTCATGAGATATTGCAACACTTAGAAAAGGTGTACAGCGCCAGCAGACAATGAATTTTCAGCACTAAAAAAACGAAACTTCATTAACAGCTAAACCAAACGTTTCCAATGTAAATTTCCACATTTATAGAGTGTAAAAAGGCATCCTGAAGCCTGGGAAGTCATTAATTTGATTGTCCAGTATTTCCCTTATGAGATAATGCCTCACATAGCAAATGTGTACAGTGCGAGCTGAAAATGCATTTTCAGCACTAAAAAAACAAACTTTTATCACAGCTAAACCAAACGTTTCCAATGTAAATTTCCACCTTTATATAGTGTAAAAAGACATCCTGAAGCCTGGGCAGTCATTAATTCGATTGTCCAATATTTCCTTTATGAGATAATGCCTCTCATAGCAAATGTGTACAGCGCGAGCTGAAAATGCATTTACAGCACTAAAAAACCAAACTTTTATAACAGCTAAACCAAACGTTTCCAATGTAAATTTCCACCTTTATATAGTGTAAAAAGGCATCCTGAAGCCTGGAAAGTCATTAATTTGATTGTCCAGTATTTCCTTCATGAGATAATGCCTCACATAGCAAATGTGTACAGTGCGAGCTGAAAATGCATTTTCAGCACTAAAAAAACAAACTTTTATAACAGCTAAAGCAAACGTTTCCAATGTAAATTCCACCTTTATATAGTGTAAAAAGACATCCTGAAGCCTGGGCAGTCATTAATTTGATTGTCCAATATTTCCCTTATGAGATAATGCCTCTCATAGCAAATGTGTACAGCGCGAGCTGAAAATGCATTTACAGCACTAAAAAACCAAACTCTTATAACAGCTAAACCAAACGTTTCCAATGTAAATTTCCACCTTTATATAGTGTAGAAAGGCATCCTGAAGCCTGGAAAGTCATTAATTTGATTGTCCAGTATTTCCTTCATGAGATATTGCAACACTTAGAAAAAGTGTACAGCGCCAGGAGACAATGAATTTTCAGCACTAAAAAACCGAAACTTCATTAACAGCTAAACTAAACGTTTCCAATGTAAATTCCCACCTTTATATAGTGTAAAAAGACATCCTGAAGCCTGGGCAGCCATTAATTTGATTGTCCAATATTTCCCTTATGAGATAATGCCTCTCATAGCAAATGTGTACAGCGCGAGCTGAAAATGCATTTACAGCACTAAAAAACCAAACTTTTATAACAGCTAAACCAAACGTTTCCAATGTAAATTTCCACCTTTATATAGTGTAAAAAGACATCCTGAAGCCTGGGCAGTCATTAATTTGATTGTCCAATATTTCCCTTATGAGATAATGCCTCTCATAGCAAATGTGTACAGCGCGAGCTGAAAATGCATTTACAGCACTAAAAAACCAAACTTTTATAACAGCTAAACCAAACGTTTCCAATGTAAATTTCTACCTTTATATAGTGTAGAAAGGCATCCTGAAGCCTGGAAAGTCATTAATTTGATTGTCCAGTATTTCCTTCATGAGATATTGCAACACTTAGAAAAAGTGTACAGCGCCAGCAGACAATGAATTTTCAGCACTAAAAAAACGAAACTTCATTAACAGCTAAACTAAACGTTTCCAATGTAAATTTCCACCTTTATATAGTGTAAAAAGACATCCTGAAGCCTGGGCAGTCATTAATTTGATTGTCCAATATTTCCCTTATGAGATAATGCCTCTCATAGCAAATGTGTACAGCGCGAGCTGAAAATGCATTTACAGCACTAAAAAACCAAACTTTTATAACAGCTAAACCAAACGTTTCCAATGTAAATTTCCACATTTATATAGTGTAGAAAGGCATCCTGAAGCCTGGAAAGTCATTAATTTGATTGTCCAGTATTTCCTTCATGAGATATTGCAACACTTAGAAAAGTGTACAGCGCCAGCAGACAATGAATTTTCAGCACTAAAAAAACGAAACTTCATTAACAGCTAAACCAAACGTTTCCAATGTAAATTTCCACATTTATAGAGTGTAAAAGGGCATCCTGAAGCCTGGGAAGTCATTAATTTGATTGTCCAGTATTTCCCTTATGAGATAATGCCTCACATAGCAAATGTGTACAGTGCGAGCTGAAAATGCATTTTCAGCACTAAAAAACCAAACTTTTATAACAGCTAAACCAAACGTTTCCAATGTAAATTTCCACCTTTATATAGTGTAAAAAGACATCCTGAAGCCTGGGCAGTCATTAATTTGATTGTCCAGTATTTCCCTTATGAGATAATGCCTCACATAGCAAATGTGTACAGCGCGAGCTGAAAATGCATTTACAGCACTAAAAAAACTAACTTTTATAACAGCTAAACTAAACGTTTCCAATGTAAATTTCCACCTTTATATAGTGTAAAAAGACATCCTGAAGCCTGGGCAGTCATTAATTTGATTGTCCAATATTTCCCTTATGAGATAATGCCTCTCATAGCAAATGTGTACAGCGCGAGCTGAAAATGCATTTACAGCACTAAAAAAACAAACTTTTATAACAGCTAAACCAAACGTTTCCAATGTAAATTTCCACCTTTATATAGTGTAGAAAGGCATCCTGAAGCCTGGAAAGTCATTAATTTGATTGTCCAGTATTTCCTTCATGAGATATTGCAACACTTAGAAAAAGTGTACAGCGCCAGCAGACAATGAATTTTCAGCACTAAAAAAACGAAACTTCATTAACAGCTAAACCAAACGTTTCCAATGTAAATTTCCACCTTTATATAGTGTAAAAAGACATCCTGAAGCCTGGGCAGTCATTAATTTGATTGTCCAGTATTTCCCTTATGAGATAATGCCTCACATAGCAAATGTGTACAGTGCGAGCTGAAAATGCATTTTCAGCACTAAAAAAACCAAACTTTTATAACAGCTAAACCAAACGTTTCCAATGTAAATTTCCACCTTTATATAGTGTAAAAAGACATCCTGGAGCCTGGGCAGTCATTAATTTGATTGTCCACTATTTCCCTTATGAGATAATGCCTCTCATAGCAAATGTGTACAGCGCGAGCTGAAAATGCATTTACAGCACTAAAAAAACAAACTTTTATAACAGCTAAACCAAACGTTTCCAATGTACATTTCCACCTTTATATAGTGTAGAAAGGCATCCTGAAGCCTGGAAAGTCATTAATTTGATTGTCCAGTATTTCCTTCATGAGATATTGCAACACTTAGAAAAAGTGTACAGCGCCAGCAGACAATGAATTTTCAGCACTAAAAAAACGAAACTTCATTAACAGCTAAACCAAACGTTTCCAATGTAAATTTCCACATTTATAGAGTGTAAAAAGGCATCCTGAAGCCTGGGAAGTCATTAATTTGATTGTCCAGTATTTCCCTTATGAGATAATGCCTCACATAGCAAATGTGTACAGTGCGAGCTGAAAATGCATTTACAGCACTAAAAAACCAAACTTATATAACAGCTAAACCAAACGTTTCCAATGTAAATTTCCACCTTTATCTAGTGTAGAAAGGCATCCTGAAGCCTGGAAAGTCATTGATTTGATTGTCCAGTAATTCCTTCATGAGATATTGCAACACTTAGAAAAAGTGTACAGCGCCAGCAGACAATGAATTTTCAGCACTAAAAAAAACGAAACTTCATTAACAGCTAAACTAAACGTTTCCAATGTAAATTTCCACCTTTATATAGAGTAAAAAGACATCCTGAAGCCTGGGCAGCCATTAATTTGATTGTCCAATATCTCCCTTATGAGATAATGCCTCTCATAGCAAATGTGTACAGCGCGAGCTGAAAATGCATTTATAGCACTAAAAAACCAAACTTTTATAACAGCTAAACCAAACGTTTCCAATGTAAATTTCCACCTTTATATAGTGTAAAAAGACATCCTGAAGCCTGGGCAGTCATTAATTTGATTGTCCAATATTTCCCTTATGAGATAATGCCTCTCATAGCAAATGTGTACAGCGCGAGCTGAAAATGCATTTACAGCACTAAAAAAACAAACTTTTATAACAGCTAAACCAAACGTTTCCAATGTAAATTTCCACATTTATATAGTGTAGAAAGGCATCCTGAAGCCTGGAAAGTCATTAATTTGATTGTCCAGTATTTCCTTCATGAGATATTGCAACACTTAGAAAAAGTGTACAGCGCCAGCAGACAATGAATTTTCAGCACTAAAAAAACGAAACTTCATTAACAGCTAAACCAAACGTTTCCAATGTAAATTTCCACATTTATAGAGTGTAAAAAGGCATCCTGAAGCCTGGGAAGTCATTAATTTGATTGTCCAGTATTTCCCTTATGAGATAATGCCTCACATAGCAAATGTGTACAGTGCGAGCTGAAAATGCATTTTCAGCACTAAAAAAACAAACTTTTATAACAGCTAAACCAAACGTTTCCAATGTAAATTTCCACCTTTATATAGTGTAAAAAGACATCCTGAAGCCTGGGCAGTCATTAATTTGATTGTCCAATATTTCCCTTATGAGATAATGCCTCTCATAGCAAATGTGTACAGCGCGAGCTGAAAATGCATTTACAGCACTAAAAAACCAAACTTTTATAACAGCTAAACCAAACGTTTCCAATGTAAATTTCCACCTTTATATAGTGTAGAAAGGCATCCTGAAGCCTGGAAAGTCATTAATTTGATTGTCCAGTATTTCCTTCATGAGATATTGCAACACTTAGAAAAAGTGTACAGCGCCAGGAGACAATGAATTTTCAGCACTAAAAAACCGAAACTTCATTAACAGCTAAACTAAACGTTTCCAATGTAAATTTCCACCTTTATATAGTGTAAAAAGACATCCTGAAGCCTGGGCAGTCATTAATTTGATTGTCCAATATTTCCCTTATGAGATAATGCCTCTCATAGCAAATGTGTACAGCGCGAGCTGAAAATGCATTTACAGCACTAAAAAACCAAACTTTTCTAACAGCTAAACCAAACGTTTCCAATGTAAATTTCCACATTTATATAGTGTAGAAAGGCATCCTGAAGCCTGGAAAGTCATTAATTTGATTGTCCAGTATTTCCTTCATGAGATATTGCAACACTTAGAAAAAGTGTACAGCGCCAGCAGACAATGAATTTTCAGCACTAAAAAAACGAAACTTCATTAACAGCTAAACCAAACGTTTCCAATGTAAATTTCCACATTTATAGAGTGTAAAAGGGCATCCTGAAGCCTGGGAAGTCATTAATTTGATTGTCCAGTATTTCCCTTATGAGATAATGCCTCACATAGCAAATGTGTACAGTGCGAGCTGAAAATGCATTTTCAGCACTAAAAAACCAAACTTTTATAACAGCTAAACCAAACGTTTCCAATGTAAATTTCCACCTTTATATAGTGTAAAAAGACATCCTGAAGCCTGGGCAGTCATTAATTTGATTGTCCAGTATTTCCCTTATGAGATAATGCCTCACATAGCAAATGTGTACAGCGCGAGCTGAAAATGCATTTACAGCACTAAAAAAACAAACTTTTATAACAGCTAAACTAAAAGTTTCCAATGTAAATTTCCACCTTTATATAGTGTAAAAAGACATCCTGAAGCCTGGGCAGTCATTAATTTGATTGTCCAATATTTCCCTTATGAGATAATGCCTCTCATAGCAAATGTGTACAGCGCGAGCTGAAAATGCATTTACAGCACTAAAAAAACTAACTTTTATAACAGCTAAACCAAACGTTTCCAATGTAAATTTCCACCTTTATATAGTGTAGAAAGGCATCCTGAAGCCTGGAAAGTCATTAATTTGATTGTCCAGTATTTCCTTCATGAGATATTGCAACACTTAGAAAAAGTGTACAGCGCCAGCAGACAATGAATTTTCAGCACTAAAAAAACGAAACTTCATTAACAGCTAAACCAAACGTTTCCAATGTAAATTTCCACCTTTATATAGTGTAAAAAGACATCCTGAAGCCTGGGCAGTCATTAATTTGATTGTCCAGTATTTCCCTTATGAGATAATGCCTCACATAGCAAATGTGTACAGTGCGAGCTGAAAATGCATTTTCAGCACTAAAAAAACCAAACTTTTATAACAGCTAAACCAAACGTTTCCAATGTAAATTTCCACCTTTATATAGTGTAAAAAGACATCCTGGAGCCTGGGCAGTCATTAATTTGATTGTCCACTATTTCCCTGATGAGATAATGCCTCTCATAGCAAATGTGTACAGCGCGAGCTGAAAATGCATTTACAGCACTAAAAAAACAAACTTTTATAACAGCTAAACCAAACGTTTCCAATGTACATTTCCACCTTTATATAGTGTAGAAAGGCATCCTGAAGCCTGGAAAGTCATTAATTTGATTGTCCAGTATTTCCTTCATGAGATATTGCAACACTTAGAAAAAGTGTACAGCGCCAGCAGACAATGAATTTTCAGCACTAAAAAAACGAAACTTCATTAACAGCTAAACTAAACGTTTCCAATGTAAATTTCCACCTTTATATAGTGTAAAAAGACATCCTGAAGCCTGGGCAGTCATTAATTTGATTGTCCAATATTTCCCTTATGAGATAATGCCTCTCATAGCAAATGTGTACAGCGCGAGCTGAAAATGCATTTACAGCACTAAAAAACCAAACTTTTCTAACAGCTAAACCAAACGTTTCCAATGTAAATTTCCACATTTATATAGTGTAGAAAGGCATCCTGAAGCCTGGAAAGTCATTAATTTGATTGTCCAGTATTTCCTTCATGAGATATTGCAACACTTAGAAAAAGTGTACAGCGCCAGCAGACAATGAATTTTCAGCACTAAAAAAACGAAACTTCATTAACAGCTAAACCAAACGTTTCCAATGTAAATTTCCACATTTATAGAGTGTAAAAGGGCATCCTGAAGCCTGGGAAGTCATTAATTTGATTGTCCAGTATTTCCCTTATGAGATAATGCCTCACATAGCAAATGTGTACAGTGCGAGCTGAAAATGCATTTTCAGCACTAAAAAACCAAACTTTTATAACAGCTAAACCAAACGTTTCCAATGTAAATTTCCACCTTTATATAGTGTAAAAAGACATCCTGAAGCCTGGGCAGTCATTAATTTGATTGTCCAGTATTTCCCTTATGAGATAATGCCTCACATAGCAAATGTGTACAGCGCGAGCTGAAAATGCATTTACAGCACTAAAAAAACAAACTTTTATAACAGCTAAACTAAAAGTTTCCAATGTAAATTTCCACCTTTATATAGTGTAAAAAGACATCCTGAAGCCTGGGCAGTCATTAATTTGATTGTCCAATATTTCCCTTATGAGATAATGCCTCTCATAGCAAATGTGTACAGCGCGAGCTGAAAATGCATTTACAGCACTAAAAAAACTAACTTTTATAACAGCTAAACCAAACGTTTCCAATGTAAATTTCCACCTTTATATAGTGTAGAAAGGCATCCTGAAGCCTGGAAAGTCATTAATTTGATTGTCCAGTATTTCCTTCATGAGATATTGCAACACTTAGAAAAAGTGTACAGCGCCAGCAGACAATGAATTTTCAGCACTAAAAAAACGAAACTTCATTAACAGCTAAACCAAACGTTTCCAATGTAAATTTCCACCTTTATATAGTGTAAAAAGACATCCTGAAGCCTGGGCAGTCATTAATTTGATTGTCCAGTATTTCCCTTATGAGATAATGCCTCACATAGCAAATGTGTACAGTGCGAGCTGAAAATGCATTTTCAGCACTAAAAAAACCAAACTTTTATAACAGCTAAACCAAACGTTTCCAATGTAAATTTCCACCTTTATATAGTGTAAAAAGACATCCTGGAGCCTGGGCAGTCATTAATTTGATTGTCCACTATTTCCCTGATGAGATAATGCCTCTCATAGCAAATGTGTACAGCGCGAGCTGAAAATGCATTTACAGCACTAAAAAAACAAACTTTTATAACAGCTAAACCAAACGTTTCCAATGTACATTTCCACCTTTATATAGTGTAGAAAGGCATCCTGAAGCCTGGAAAGTCATTAATTTGATTGTCCAGTATTTCCTTCATGAGATATTGCAACACTTAGAAAAAGTGTACAGCGCCAGCAGACAATGAATTTTCAGCACTAAAAAAACGAAACTTCATTAACAGCTAAACCAAACGTTTCCAATGTAAATTTCCACATTTATAAAGTGTAAAAAGGCATCCTGAAGCCTGGGAAGTCATTAATTTGATTGTCCAGTATTTCCCTTATGAGATAATGCCTCACATAGCAAATGTGTACAGTGCGAGCTGAAAATGCATTTACAGCACTAAAAAACCAAACTTATATAACAGCTAAACCAAACGTTTCCAATGTAAATTTCCACATTTATCTAGTGTAGAAAGGCATCCTGAAGCCTGGAAAGTCATTGATTTGATTGTCCAGTATTTCCTTCATGAGATATTGCAACACTTAGAAAAAGTGTACAGCGCCAGCAGACAATGAATTTTCAGCACTAAAAAAAACGAAACTTCATTAACAGCTAAACTAAACGTTTCCAATGTAAATTTCCACCTTTATATAGAGTAAAAAGACATCCTGAAGCCTGGGCAGCCATTAATTTGATTGTCCAATATTTCCCTTATGAGATAATGCCTCTCATAGCAAATGTGTACAGCGCGAGCTGAAAATGCATTTACAGCACTAAAAAACCAAACTTTTATAACAGCTAAACCAAACGTTTCCAATGTAAATTTCCACCTTTATATAGTGTAAAAAGACATCCTGAAGCCTGGGCAGTCATTAATTTGATTGTCCAATATTTCCCTTATGAGATAATGCCTCTCATAGCAAATGTGTACAGCGCGAGCTGAAAATGCATTTACAGCACTAAAAAACCAAACTTTTATAACAGCTAAACCAAACGTTTCCAATGTAAATTTCCACCTTTATATAGTGTAAAAAGACATCCTGAAGCCTGGGCAGTCATTAATTTGATTGTCCAATATTTCCCTTATGAGATAATGCCTCTCATAGCAAATGTGTACAGCGCGAGCTGAAAATGCATTTACAGCACTAAAAAACCAAACTTTTATAACAGCTAAACCAAACGTTTCCAATGTAAATTTCCACCTTTATATAGTGTAGAAAGGCATCCTGAAGCCTGGAAAGTCATTAATTTGATTGTCCAGTATTTCCTTCATGAGATATTGCAACACTTAGAAAAAGTGTACAGCGCCAGCAGACAATGACTTTTCAGCACTAAAAAAACGAAACTTCATTAACAGCTAAACTAAACGTTTCCAATGTAAATTTCCACCTTTATATAGTGTAAAAAGACATCCTGAAGCCTGGGCAGTCATTAATTTGATTGTCCAATATTTCCCTTATGAGATAATGCCTCTCATAGCAAATGTGTACAGCGCGAGCTGAAAATGCATTTACAGCACTAAAAAACCAAACTTTTATAACAGCTAAACCAAACGTTTCCAATGTAAATTTCCACATTTATATAGTGTAGAAAGGCATCCTGAAGCCTGGAAAGTCATTAATTTGATTGTCCAGTATTTCCTTCATGAGATATTGCAACACTTAGAAAAAGTGTACAGCGCCAGCAGACAATGAATTTTCAGCACTAAAAAAACGAAACTTCATTAACAGCTAAACCAAACGTTTCCAATGTAAATTTCCACATTTATAGAGTGTAAAAGGGCATCCTGAAGCCTGGGAAGTCATTAATTTGATTGTCCAGTATTTCCCTTATGAGATAATGCCTCACATAGCAAATATGTACAGTGCGAGCTGAAAATGCATTTACAGCACTAAAAAAACAAACTTTTATAACAGCTAAACTAAAAGTTTCCAATGTAAATTTCCACCTTTATATAGTGTAAAAAGACATCCTGAAGCCTGGGCAGTCATTAATTTGATTGTCCAATATTTCCCTTATGAGATAATGCCTCTCATAGCAAATGTGTACAGCGCGAGCTGAAAATGCATTTACAGCACTAAAAAAACTAACTTTTATAACAGCTAAACCAAACGTTTCCAATGTAAATTTCCACCTTTATATAGTGTAGAAAGGCATCCTGAAGCCTGGAAAGTCATTAATTTGATTGTCCAGTATTTCCTTCATGAGATATTGCAACACTTAGAAAAAGTGTACAGCGCCAGCAGACAATGAATTTTCAGCACTAAAAAAACGAAACTTCATTAACAGCTAAACCAAACGTTTCCAATGTAAATTTCCACCTTTATATAGTGTAAAAAGACATCCTGAAGCCTGGGCAGTCATTAATTTGATTGTCCAGTATTTCCCTTATGAGATAATGCCTCACATAGCAAATGTGTACAGTGCGAGCTGAAAATGCATTTTCAGCACTAAAAAAACCAAACTTTTATAACAGCTAAACCAAACGTTTCCAATGTAAATTTCCACCTTTATATAGTGTAAAAAGACATCCTGGAGCCTGGGCAGTCATTAATTTGATTGTCCACTATTTCCCTGATGAGATAATGCCTCTCATAGCAAATGTGTACAGCGCGAGCTGAAAATGCATTTACAGCACTAAAAAAACAAACTTTTATAACAGCTAAACCAAACGTTTCCAATGTACATTTCCACCTTTATATAGTGTAGAAAGGCATCCTGAAGCCTGGAAAGTCATTAATTTGATTGTCCAGTATTTCCTTCATGAGATATTGCAACACTTAGAAAAAGTGTACAGCGCCAGCAGACAATGAATTTTCAGCACTAAAAAAACGAAACTTCATTAACAGCTAAACCAAACGTTTCCAATGTAAATTTCCACATTTATAAAGTGTAAAAAGGCATCCTGAAGCCTGGGAAGTCATTAATTTGATTGTCCAGTATTTCCCTTATGAGATAATGCCTCACATAGCAAATGTGTACAGTGCGAGCTGAAAATGCATTTACAGCACTAAAAAACCAAACTTATATAACAGCTAAACCAAACGTTTCCAATGTAAATTTCCACATTTATCTAGTGTAGAAAGGCATCCTGAAGCCTGGAAAGTCATTGATTTGATTGTCCAGTATTTCCTTCATGAGATATTGCAACACTTAGAAAAAGTGTACAGCGCCAGCAGACAATGAATTTTCAGCACTAAAAAAAACGAAACTTCATTAACAGCTAAACTAAACGTTTCCAATGTAAATTTCCACCTTTATATAGAGTAAAAAGACATCCTGAAGCCTGGGCAGCCATTAATTTGATTGTCCAATATTTCCCTTATGAGATAATGCCTCTCATAGCAAATGTGTACAGCGCGAGCTGAAAATGCATTTACAGCACTAAAAAACCAAACTTTTATAACAGCTAAACCAAACGTTTCCAATGTAAATTTCCACCTTTATATAGTGTAAAAAGACATCCTGAAGCCTGGGCAGTCATTAATTTGATTGTCCAATATTTCCCTTATGAGATAATGCCTCTCATAGCAAATGTGTACAGCGCGAGCTGAAAATGCATTTACAGCACTAAAAAACCAAACTTTTATAACAGCTAAACCAAACGTTTCCAATGTAAATTTCCACCTTTATATAGTGTAAAAAGACATCCTGAAGCCTGGGCAGTCATTAATTTGATTGTCCAATATTTCCCTTATGAGATAATGCCTCTCATAGCAAATGTGTACAGCGCGAGCTGAAAATGCATTTACAGCACTAAAAAACCAAACTTTTATAACAGCTAAACCAAACGTTTCCAATGTAAATTTCCACCTTTATATAGTGTAGAAAGGCATCCTGAAGCCTGGAAAGTCATTAATTTGATTGTCCAGTATTTCCTTCATGAGATATTGCAACACTTAGAAAAAGTGTACAGCGCCAGCAGACAATGACTTTTCAGCACTAAAAAAACGAAACTTCATTAACAGCTAAACTAAACGTTTCCAATGTAAATTTCCACCTTTATATAGTGTAAAAAGACATCCTGAAGCCTGGGCAGTCATTAATTTGATTGTCCAATATTTCCCTTATGAGATAATGCCTCTCATAGCAAATGTGTACAGCGCGAGCTGAAAATGCATTTACAGCACTAAAAAACCAAACTTTTATAACAGCTAAACCAAACGTTTCCAATGTAAATTTCCACATTTATATAGTGTAGAAAGGCATCCTGAAGCCTGGAAAGTCATTAATTTGATTGTCCAGTATTTCCTTCATGAGATATTGCAACACTTAGAAAAAGTGTACAGCGCCAGCAGACAATGAATTTTCAGCACTAAAAAAACGAAACTTCATTAACAGCTAAACCAAACGTTTCCAATGTAAATTTCCACATTTATAGAGTGTAAAAGGGCATCCTGAAGCCTGGGAAGTCATTAATTTGATTGTCCAGTATTTCCCTTATGAGATAATGCCTCACATAGCAAATATGTACAGTGCGAGCTGAAAATGCATTTTCAGCACTAAAAAACCAAACTTTTATAACAGCTAAACCAAACGTTTCCAATGTAAATTTCCACCTTTATATAGTGTAAAAAGACATCCTGAAGCCTGGGCAGTCATTAATTTGATTGTCCAGTATTTCCCTTATGAGATAATGCCTCACATAGCAAATGTGTACAGCGCGAGCTGAAAATGCATTTACAGCACTAAAAAAACAAACTTTTATAACAGCTAAACTAAACGTTTCCAATGTAAATTTCCACCTTTATATAGTGTAAAAAGACATCCTGAAGCCTGGGCAGTCATTAATTTGATTGTCCAATATTTCCCTTATGAGATAATGCCTCTCATAGCAAATGTGTACAGCGCGAGCTGAAAATGCATTTACAGCACTAAAAAAACAAACTTTTATAACAGCTAAACCAAACGTTTCCAATGTAAATTTCCACCTTTATATAGTGTAGAAAGGCATCCTGAAGCCTGGAAAGTCATTAATTTGATTGTCCAGTATTTCCTTCATGAGATATTGCAACACTTAGAAAAAGTGTACAGCGCCAGCAGACAATGAATTTTCAGCACTAAAAAAACGAAACTTCATTAACAGCTAAACCAAACGTTTCCAATGTAAATTTCCACATTTATATAGTGTAAAAAGACATCCTGAAGCCTGGGCAGCCATTAATTTGATTGTCCAATATTTCCCTTATGAGATAATGCCTCTCATAGCAAATGTGTACAGCGCGAGCTGAAAATGCATTTACAGCACTAAAAAACGAAACTTTTATAACAGCTAAACCAAACGTTTCCAATGTAAATTTCCACCTTTATATAGTGTAAAAAGACATCCTGAAGCCTGGGCAGTCATTAATTTGATTGTCCAATATTTCCCTTATGAGATAATGCCTCTCATAGCAAATGTGTACAGCGCGAGCTGAAAATGCATTTACAGCACTAAAAAACCAAACTTTTATAACAGCTAAACCAAACGTTTCCAATGTAAATTTCTACCTTTATATAGTGTAGAAAGGCATCCTGAAGCCTGGAAAGTCATTAATTTGATTGTCCAGTATTTCCTTCATGAGATATTGCAACACTTAGAAAAAGTGTACAGCGCCAGCAGACAATGAATTTTCAGCACTAAAAAAACGAAACTTCATTAACAGCTAAACTAAACGTTTCCAATGTAAATTTCCACCTTTATATAGTGTAAAAAGACATCCTGAAGCCTGGGCAGTCATTAATTTGATTGTCCAATATTTCCCTTATGATATAATGCCTCTCATAGCAAATGTGTACAGCGCGAGCTGAAAATGCATTTACAGCACTAAAAAACCAAACTTTTATAACAGCTAAACCAAACGTTTCCAATGTAAATTTCCACCTTTATATAGTGTAGAAAGGCATCCTGAAGCCTGGAAAGTCATTAATTTGATTGTCCAGTATTTCCTTCATGAGATATTGCAACACTTAGAAAAAGTGTACAGCGCCAGCAGACAATGAATTTTCAGCACTAAAAAAACGAAACTTCATTAACAGCTAAACCAAAGGTTTCCAATGTAAATTTCCACATTTATAGAGTGTAAAAAGGCATCCTGAAGCCTGGGAAGTCATTAATTTGATTGTCCAGTATTTCCCTTATGAGATAATGCCTCACATAGCAAATGTGTACAGTGCGAGCTGAAAATGCATTTTCAGCACTAAAAAACCAAACTTTTATAACAGCTAAACCAAACGTTTCCAATGTAAATTTCCACCTTTATATAGTGTAAAAAGACATCCTGAAGCCTGGGCAGTCATTAATTTGATTGTCCAGTATTTCCCTTATGAGATAATGCCTCACATAGCAAATGTGTACAGCGCGAGCTGAAAATGCATTTACAGCACTAAAAAAACAAACTTTTATAACAGCTAAACTAAACGTTTCCAATGTAAATTTCCACCTTTATATAGTGTAAAAAGACATCCTGAAGCCTGGGCAGTCATTAATTTGATTGTCCAATATTTCCCTTATGAGATAATGCCTCTCATAGCAAATGTGTACAGCGCGAGCTGAAAATGCATTTACAGGACTAAAAACCCAAACTTTTATAACAGCTAAACCAAACGTTTCCAATGTAAATTTCCACCTTTATATAGTGTAGAAAGGCATCTTGAAGCCTGGAAAGTCATTAATTTGATTGTCCAGTATTTCCTTCATGAGATATTGCAACACTTAGAAAAGGTGTACAGCGCCAGCAGACAATGAATTTTCAGCACTAAAAAAACGAAACTTCATTAACAGCTAAACCAAACGTTTCCAATGTAAATTTCCACATTTATAGAGTGTAAAAAGGCATCCTGAAGCCTGGGAAGTCATTAATTTGATTGTCCAGTATTTCCCTTATGAGATAATGCCTCACATAGCAAATGTGTACAGTGCGAGCTGAAAATGCATTTTCAGCACTAAAAAAACAAACTTTTATCACAGCTAAACCAAACGTTTCCAATGTAAATTTCCACCTTTATATAGTGTAAAAAGACATCCTGAAGCCTGGGCAGTCATTAATTTGATTGTCCAATATTTCCCTTATGAGATAATGCCTCTCATAGCAAATGTGTACAGCGCGAGCTGAAAATGCATTTACAGCACTAAAAAACCAAACTTTTATAACAGCTAAACCAAACGTTTCCAATGTAAATTTCTACCTTTATATAGTGTAGAAAGGCATCCTGAAGCCTGGAAAGTCATTAATTTGATTGTCCAGTATTTCCTTCATGAGATATTGCAACACTTAGAAAAAGTGTACAGCGCCAGCAGACAATGAATTTTCAGCACTAAAAAAACGAAACTTCATTAACAGCTAAACCAAACGTTTCCAATGTAAATTTCCACATTTATATAGTGTAAAAAGACATCCTGAAGCCTGGGCAGCCATTAATTTGATTGTCCAATATTTCCCTTATGAGATAATGCCTCTCATAGCAAATGTGTACAGCGCGAGCTGAAAATGCATTTACAGCACTAAAAAACGAAACTTTTATAACAGCTAAACCAAACGTTTCCAATGTAAATTTCCACATTTATCTAGTGTAGAAAGGCATCCTGAAGCCTGGAAAGTCATTGATTTGATTGTCCAGTATTTCCTTCATGAGATATTGCAACACTTAGAAAAAGTGTACAGCGCCAGCAGACAATGAATTTTCAGCACTAAAAAAAACGAAACTTCATTAACAGCTAAACTAAACGTTTCCAATGTAAATTTCCACCTTTATATAGAGTAAAAAGACATCCTGAAGCCTGGGCAGCCATTAATTTGATTGTCCAATATTTCCCTTATGAGATAATGCCTCTCATAGCAAATGTGTACAGCGCGAGCTGAAAATGCATTTACAGCACTAAAAAACCAAACTTTTATAACAGCTAAACCAAACGTTTCCAATGTAAATTTCCACCTTTATATAGTGTAAAAAGACATCCTGAAGCCTGGGCAGTCATTAATTTGATTGTCCAATATTTCCCTTATGAGATAATGCCTCTCATAGCAAATGTGTACAGCGCGAGCTGAAAATGCATTTACAGCACTAAAAAACCAAACTTTTATAACAGCTAAACCAAACGTTTCCAATGTAAATTTCCACCTTTATATAGTGTAAAAAGACATCCTGAAGCCTGGGCAGTCATTAATTTGATTGTCCAATATTTCCCTTATGAGATAATGCCTCTCATAGCAAATGTGTACAGCGCGAGCTGAAAATGCATTTACAGCACTAAAAAACCAAACTTTTATAACAGCTAAACCAAACGTTTCCAATGTAAATTTCCACCTTTATATAGTGTAGAAAGGCATCCTGAAGCCTGGAAAGTCATTAATTTGATTGTCCAGTATTTCCTTCATGAGATATTGCAACACTTAGAAAAAGTGTACAGCGCCAGCAGACAATGACTTTTCAGCACTAAAAAAACGAAACTTCATTAACAGCTAAACTAAACGTTTCCAATGTAAATTTCCACCTTTATATAGTGTAAAAAGACATCCTGAAGCCTGGGCAGTCATTAATTTGATTGTCCAATATTTCCCTTATGAGATAATGCCTCTCATAGCAAATGTGTACAGCGCGAGCTGAAAATGCATTTACAGCACTAAAAAACCAAACTTTTATAACAGCTAAACCAAACGTTTCCAATGTAAATTTCCACATTTATATAGTGTAGAAAGGCATCCTGAAGCCTGGAAAGTCATTAATTTGATTGTCCAGTATTTCCTTCATGAGATATTGCAACACTTAGAAAAAGTGTACAGCGCCAGCAGACAATGAATTTTCAGCACTAAAAAAACGAAACTTCATTAACAGCTAAACCAAACGTTTCCAATGTAAATTTCCACATTTATAGAGTGTAAAAGGGCATCCTGAAGCCTGGGAAGTCATTAATTTGATTGTCCAGTATTTCCCTTATGAGATAATGCCTCACATAGCAAATGTGTACAGTGCGAGCTGAAAATGCATTTTCAGCACTAAAAAACCAAACTTTTATAACAGCTAAACCAAACGTTTCCAATGTAAATTTCCACCTTTATATAGTGTAAAAAGACATCCTGAAGCCTGGGCAGTCATTAATTTGATTGTCCAGTATTTCCCTTATGAGATAATGCCTCACATAGCAAATGTGTACAGCGCGAGCTGAAAATGCATTTACAGCACTAAAAAAACAAACTTTTATAACAGCTAAACTAAACGTTTCCAATGTAAATTTCCACCTTTATATAGTGTAAAAAGACATCCTGAAGCCTGGGCAGTCATTAATTTGATTGTCCAATATTTCCCTTATGAGATAATGCCTCTCATAGCAAATGTGTACAGCGCGAGCTGAAAATGCATTTACAGCACTAAAAAAACAAACTTTTATAACAGCTAAACCAAACGTTTCCAATGTAAATTTCCACCTTTATATAGTGTAGAAAGGCATCCTGAAGCCTGGAAAGTCATTAATTTGATTGTCCAGTATTTCCTTCATGAGATATTGCAACACTTAGAAAAAGTGTACAGCGCCAGCAGACAATGAATTTTCAGCACTAAAAAAACGAAACTTCATTAACAGCTAAACCAAACGTTTCCAATGTAAATTTCCACATTTATATAGTGTAAAAAGACATCCTGAAGCCTGGGCAGCCATTAATTTGATTGTCCAATATTTCCCTTATGAGATAATGCCTCTCATAGCAAATGTGTACAGCGCGAGCTGAAAATGCATTTACAGCACTAAAAAACGAAACTTTTATAACAGCTAAACCAAACGTTTCCAATGTAAATTTCCACCTTTATATAGTGTAAAAAGACATCCTGAAGCCTGGGCAGTCATTAATTTGATTGTCCAATATTTCCCTTATGAGATAATGCCTCTCATAGCAAATGTGTACAGCGCGAGCTGAAAATGCATTTACAGCACTAAAAAACCAAACTTTTATAACAGCTAAACCAAACGTTTCCAATGTAAATTTCTACCTTTATATAGTGTAGAAAGGCATCCTGAAGCCTGGAAAGTCATTAATTTGATTGTCCAGTATTTCCTTCATGAGATATTGCAACACTTAGAAAAAGTGTACAGCGCCAGCAGACAATGAATTTTCAGCACTAAAAAAACGAAACTTCATTAACAGCTAAACTAAACGTTTCCAATGTAAATTTCCACCTTTATATAGTGTAAAAAGACATCCTGAAGCCTGGGCAGTCATTAATTTGATTGTCCAATATTTCCCTTATGATATAATGCCTCTCATAGCAAATGTGTACAGCGCGAGCTGAAAATGCATTTACAGCACTAAAAAACCAAACTTTTATAACAGCTAAACCAAACGTTTCCAATGTAAATTTCCACCTTTATATAGTGTAGAAAGGCATCCTGAAGCCTGGAAAGTCATTAATTTGATTGTCCAGTATTTCCTTCATGAGATATTGCAACACTTAGAAAAAGTGTACAGCGCCAGCAGACAATGAATTTTCAGCACTAAAAAAACGAAACTTCATTAACAGCTAAACCAAAGGTTTCCAATGTAAATTTCCACATTTATAGAGTGTAAAAAGGCATCCTGAAGCCTGGGAAGTCATTAATTTGATTGTCCAGTATTTCCCTTATGAGATAATGCCTCACATAGCAAATGTGTACAGTGCGAGCTGAAAATGCATTTTCAGCACTAAAAAACCAAACTTTTATAACAGCTAAACCAAACGTTTCCAATGTAAATTTCCACCTTTATATAGTGTAAAAAGACATCCTGAAGCCTGGGCAGTCATTAATTTGATTGTCCAGTATTTCCCTTATGAGATAATGCCTCACATAGCAAATGTGTACAGCGCGAGCTGAAAATGCATTTACAGCACTAAAAAAACAAACTTTTATAACAGCTAAACTAAACGTTTCCAATGTAAATTTCCACCTTTATATAGTGTAAAAAGACATCCTGAAGCCTGGGCAGTCATTAATTTGATTGTCCAATATTTCCCTTATGAGATAATGCCTCTCATAGCAAATGTGTACAGCGCGAGCTGAAAATGCATTTACAGGACTAAAAACCCAAACTTTTATAACAGCTAAACCAAACGTTTCCAATGTAAATTTCCACCTTTATATAGTGTAGAAAGGCATCTTGAAGCCTGGAAAGTCATTAATTTGATTGTCCAGTATTTCCTTCATGAGATATTGCAACACTTAGAAAAGGTGTACAGCGCCAGCAGACAATGAATTTTCAGCACTAAAAAAACGAAACTTCATTAACAGCTAAACCAAACGTTTCCAATGTAAATTTCCACATTTATAGAGTGTAAAAAGGCATCCTGAAGCCTGGGAAGTCATTAATTTGATTGTCCAGTATTTCCCTTATGAGATAATGCCTCACATAGCAAATGTGTACAGTGCGAGCTGAAAATGCATTTTCAGCACTAAAAAAACAAACTTTTATCACAGCTAAACCAAACGTTTCCAATGTAAATTTCCACCTTTATATAGTGTAAAAAGACATCCTGAAGCCTGGGCAGTCATTAATTTGATTGTCCAATATTTCCCTTATGAGATAATGCCTCTCATAGCAAATGTGTACAGCGCGAGCTGAAAATGCATTTACAGCACTAAAAAACCAAACTTTTATAACAGCTAAACCAAACGTTTCCAATGTAAATTTCTACCTTTATATAGTGTAGAAAGGCATCCTGAAGCCTGGAAAGTCATTAATTTGATTGTCCAGTATTTCCTTCATGAGATATTGCAACACTTAGAAAAAGTGTACAGCGCCAGCAGACAATGAATTTTCAGCACTAAAAAAACGAAACTTCATTAACAGCTAAACTAAACGTTTCCAATGTAAATTTCCACCTTTATATAGTGTAAAAAGACATCCTGAAGCCTGGGCAGTCATTAATTTGATTGTCCAATATTTCCCTTATGAGATAATGCCTCTCATAGCAAATGTGTACAGCGCGAGCTGAAAATGCATTTACAGCACTAAAAAACCAAACTTTTATAACAGCTAAACCAAACGTTTCCAATGTAAATTTCCACATTTATATAGTGTAGAAAGGCATCCTGAAGCCTGGAAAGTCATTAATTTGATTGTCCAGTATTTCCTTCATGAGATATTGCAACACTTAGAAAAGTGTACAGCGCCAGCAGACAATGAATTTTCAGCACTAAAAAAACGAAACTTCATTAACAGCTAAACCAAACGTTTCCAATGTAAATTTCCACATTTATAGAGTGTAAAAGGGCATCCTGAAGCCTGGGAAGTCATTAATTTGATTGTCCAGTATTTCCCTTATGAGATAATGCCTCACATAGCAAATGTGTACAGTGCGAGCTGAAAATGCATTTTCAGCACTAAAAAACCAAACTTTTATAACAGCTAAACCAAACGTTTCCAATGTAAATTTCCACCTTTATATAGTGTAAAAAGACATCCTGAAGCCTGGGCAGTCATTAATTTGATTGTCCAGTATTTCCCTTATGAGATAATGCCTCACATAGCAAATGTGTACAGCGCGAGCTGAAAATGCATTTACAGCACTAAAAAAAACTAACTTTTATAACAGCTAAACTAAACGTTTCCAATGTAAATTTCCACCTTTATATAGTGTAAAAAGACATCCTGAAGCCTGGGCAGTCATTAATTTGATTGTCCAATATTTCCCTTATGAGATAATGCCTCTCATAGCAAATGTGTACAGCGCGAGCTGAAAATGCATTTACAGCACTAAAAAAACAAACTTTTATAACAGCTAAACCAAACGTTTCCAATGTAAATTTCCACCTTTATATAGTGTAGAAAGGCATCCTGAAGCCTGGAAAGTCATTAATTTGATTGTCCAGTATTTCCTTCATGAGATATTGCAACACTTAGAAAAAGTGTACAGCGCCAGCAGACAATGAATTTTCAGCACTAAAAAAACGAAACTTCATTAACAGCTAAACCAAACGTTTCCAATGTAAATTTCCACCTTTATATAGTGTAAAAAGACATCCTGAAGCCTGGGCAGTCATTAATTTGATTGTCCAGTATTTCCCTTATGAGATAATGCCTCACATAGCAAATGTGTACAGTGCGAGCTGAAAATGCATTTTCAGCACTAAAAAAACCAAACTTTTATAACAGCTAAACCAAACGTTTCCAATGTAAATTTCCACCTTTATATAGTGTAAAAAGACATCCTGGAGCCTGGGCAGTCATTAATTTGATTGTCCACTATTTCCCTTATGAGATAATGCCTCTCATAGCAAATGTGTACAGCGCGAGCTGAAAATGCATTTACAGCACTAAAAAAACAAACTTTTATAACAGCTAAACCAAACGTTTCCAATGTACATTTCCACCTTTATATAGTGTAGAAAGGCATCCTGAAGCCTGGAAAGTCATTAATTTGATTGTCCAGTATTTCCTTCATGAGATATTGCAACACTTAGAAAAAGTGTACAGCGCCAGCAGACAATGAATTTTCAGCACTAAAAAAACGAAACTTCATTAACAGCTAAACCAAAGGTTTCCAATGTAAATTTCCACATTTATAGAGTGTAAAAAGGCATCCTGAAGCCTGGGAAGTCATTAATTTGATTGTCCAGTATTTCCCTTATGAGATAATGCCTCACATAGCAAATGTGTACAGTGCGAGCTGAAAATGCATTTACAGCACTAAAAAACCAAACTTATATAACAGCTAAACCAAACGTTTCCAATGTAAATTTCCACCTTTATCTAGTGTAGAAAGGCATCCTGAAGCCTGGAAAGTCATTGATTTGATTGTCCAGTAATTCCTTCATGAGATATTGCAACACTTAGAAAAAGTGTACAGCGCCAGCAGACAATGAATTTTCAGCACTAAAAAAAACGAAACTTCATTAACAGCTAAACTAAACGTTTCCAATGTAAATTTCCACCTTTATATAGAGTAAAAAGACATCCTGAAGCCTGGGCAGCCATTAATTTGATTGTCCAATATCTCCCTTATGAGATAATGCCTCTCATAGCAAATGTGTACAGCGCGAGCTGAAAATGCATTTATAGCACTAAAAAACCAAACTTTTATAACAGCTAAACCAAACGTTTCCAATGTAAATTTCCACCTTTATATAGTGTAAAAAGACATCCTGAAAGCCTGGGCAGTCATTAATTTGATTGTCCAATATTTCCCTTATGAGATAATGCCTCTCATAGCAAATGTGTACAGCGCGAGCTGAAAATGCATTTACAGCACTAAAAAAACAAACTTTTATAACAGCTAAACCAAACGTTTCCAATGTAAATTTCCACATTTATATAGTGTAGAAAGGCATCCTGAAGCCTGGAAAGTCATTAATTTGATTGTCCAGTATTTCCTTCATGAGATATTGCAACACTTAGAAAAAGTGTACAGCGCCAGCAGACAATGAATTTTCAGCACTAAAAAAACGAAACTTCATTAACAGCTAAACCAAACGTTTCCAATGTAAATTTCCACATTTATAGAGTGTAAAAAGGCATCCTGAAGCCTGGGAAGTCATTAATTTGATTGTCCAGTATTTCCCTTATGAGATAATGCCTCACATAGCAAATGTGTACAGTGCGAGCTGAAAATGCATTTTCAGCACTAAAAAAACAAACTTTTATAACAGCTAAACCAAACGTTTCCAATGTAAATTTCCACCTTTATATAGTGTAAAAAGACATCCTGAAGCCTGGGCAGTCATTAATTTGATTGTCCAATATTTCCCTTATGAGATAATGCCTCTCATAGCAAATGTGTACAGCGCGAGCTGAAAATGCATTTACAGCACTAAAAAACCAAACTTTTATAACAGCTAAACCAAACGTTTCCAATGTAAATTTCCACCTTTATATAGTGTAGAAAGGCATCCTGAAGCCTGGAAAGTCATTAATTTGATTGTCCAGTATTTCCTTCATGAGATATTGCAACACTTAGAAAAAGTGTACAGCGCCAGGAGACAATGAATTTTCAGCACTAAAAAACCGAAACTTCATTAACAGCTAAACTAAACGTTTCCAATGTAAATTTCCACCTTTATATAGTGTAAAAAGATATCCTGAAGCCTGGGCAGCCATTAATTTGATTGTCCAATATTTCCCTTATGAGATAATGCCTCTCATAGCAAATGTGTACAGCGCGAGCTGAAAAAGCATTTACAGCACTAAAAAAATAAACTTTTATAACAGCTAAACCAAACGTTTCCAATGTAAATTTCCACCTTTATATAGTGTAAAAAGACATCCTGAAGCCTGGGCAGTCATTAATTTGATTGTCCAATATTTCCCTTATGAGATAATGCCTCTCATAGCAAATGTGTACAGCGCGAGCTGAAAATGCATTTACAGCACTAAAAAACCAAACTTTTATAACAGCTAAACCAAACGTTTCCAATGTAAATTTCTACCTTTATATAGTGTAGAAAGGCATCCTGAAGCCTGGAAAGTCATTAATTTGATTGTCCAGTATTTCCTTCATGAGATATTGCAACACTTAGAAAAAGTGTACAGCGCCAGCAGACAATGACTTTTCAGCACTAAAAAAATGAAACTTCATTAACAGCTAAACTAAACGTTTCCAATGTAAATTTCCACCTTTATATAGTGTAAAAAGACATCCTGATGCCTGGGCAGTCATTAATTTGATTGTCCAATATTTCCCTTATGATATAATGCCTCTCATAGCAAATGTGTACAGCGCGAGCTGAAAATGCATTTACAGCACTAAAAAACCAAACTTTTATAACAGCTAAACCAAACGTTTCCAATGTAAATTTCCACCTTTATATAGTGTAGAAAGGCATCCTGAAGCCTGGAAAGTCATTAATTTGATTGTCCAGTATTTCCTTCATGAGATATTGCAACACTTAGAAAAAGTGTACAGCGCCAGCAGACAATGAATTTTCAGCACTAAAAAAACGAAACTTCATTAACAGCTAAACCAAACGTTTCCAATGTAAATTTCCACATTTATAGAGTGTAAAAAGGCATCCTGAAGCCTGGGAAGTCATTAATTTGATTGTCCAGTATTTCCCTTATGAGATAATGCCTCACATAGCAAATGTGTACAGTGCGAGCTGAAAATGCATTTTCAGCACTAAAAAACCAAACTTTTATAACAGCTAAACCAAACGTTTCCAATGTAAATTTCCACCTTTATATAGTGTAAAAAGACATCCTGAAGCCTGGGCAGTCATTAATTTGATTGTCCAGTATTTCCCTTATGAGATAATGCCTCACATAGCAAATGTGTACAGCGCGAGCTGAAAATGCATTTACAGCACTAAAAAACCAAACTTTTATAACAGCTAAACCAAACGTTTCCAATGTAAATTTCCACCTTTATATAGTGTAAAAAGACATCCTGAAGCCTGGGCAGTCATTAATTTGATTGTCCAATATTTCCCTTATGAGATAATGCCTCTCATAGCAAATGTGTACAGCGCGAGCTGAAAATGCATTTACAGGACTAAAAACCCAAACTTTTATAACAGCTAAACCAAACGTTTCCAATGTAAATTTCCACCTTTATATAGTGTAGAAAGGCATCTTGAAGCCTGGAAAGTCATTAATTTGATTGTCCAGTATTTCCTTCATGAGATATTGCAACACTTAGAAAAGGTGTACAGCGCCAGCAGACAATGAATTTTCAGCACTAAAAAACGAAACTTCATTAACAGCTAAACCAAACGTTTCCAATGTAAATTTCCACATTTATAGAGTGTAAAAAGGCATCCTGAAGCCTGGGAAGTCATTAATTTGATTGTCCAGTATTTCCCTTATGAGATAATGCCTCACATAGCAAATGTGTACAGCGCGAGCTGAAAATGCATTTACAGCACTAAAAAACCAAACTTTTACAACAGCTAAACCAAACGTTTCCAATGTAAATTTCCACCTTTATATAGTGTAAAAAGACATCCTGAAGCCTGGGCAGTCATTAATTCGATTGTCCAATATTTCCTTTATGAGATAATGCCTCTCATAGCAAATGTGTACAGCGCGAGCTGAAAATGCATTTACAGCACTAAAAAACCAAACTTTTATAACAGCTAAACCAAACGTTTCCAATGTAAATTTCCACCTTTATATAGTGTAAAAAGGCATCCTGAAGCCTGGAAAGTCATTAATTTGATTGTCCAGTATTTCCTTCATGAAATAATGCCTCACATAGCAAATGTGTACAGTGCGAGCTGAAAATGCATTTTCAGCACTAAAAAAACAAACTTTTATAACAGCTAAAGCAAACGTTTCCAATGTAAATTCCACCTTTATATAGTGTAAAAAGAAATCCTGAAGCCTGGGCAGTCATTAATTTGATTGTCCAATATTTCCCTTATGAGATAATGCCTCTCATAGCAAATGTGTACAGCGCGAGCTGAAAATGCATTTACAGCACTAAAAAACCAAACTTTTATAACAGCTAAACCAAACGTTTCCAATGTAAATTTCCACCTTTATATAGTGTAGAAAGGCATCCTGAAGCCTGGAAAGTCATTAATTTGATTGTCCAGTATTTCCTTCATGAGATATTGCAACACTTAGAAAAAGTGTACAGCGCCAGGAGACAATGAATTTTCAGCACTAAAAAACCGAAACTTCATTAACAGCTAAACTAAACGTTTCCAATGTAAATTTCCACCTTTATATAGTGTAAAAAGTCATCCTGAAGCCTGGGCAGCCATTAATTTGATTGTCCAATATTTCCCTTATGAGATAATGCCTCTCATAGCAAATGTGTACAGCGCGAGCTGAAAATGCATTTACAGCACTAAAAAACCAAACTTTTATAACAGCTAAACCAAACGTTTCCAATGTAAATTTCCACCTATATATAGTGTAAAAAGACATCCTGAAGCCTGGGCAGTCATTAATTTGAATGTCCAATATTTCCCTTATGAGATAATGCCTCTCATAGCAAATGTGTACAGCGCGAGCTGAAAATGCATTTACAGCACTAAAAAACCAAACTTTTATAACAGCTAAACCAAACGTTTCCAATGTAAATTTCTACCTTTATATAGTGTAGAAAGGCATCCTGAAGCCTGGAAAGTCATTAATTTGATTGTCCAGTATTTCCTTCATGAGATATTGCAACACTTAGAAAAAGTGTACAGCGCCAGCAGACAATGAATTTTCAGCACTAAAAAAACGAAACTTCATTAACAGCTAAACCAAACGTTTCCAATGTAAATTTCCACATTTATAGAGTGTAAAAAGGCATCCTGAAGCCTGGGAAGTCATTAATTTGATTGTCCAGTATTTCCCTTATGAGATAATGCCTCACATAGCAAATGTGTACAGTGCGAGCTGAAAATGCATTTACAGCACTAAAAAACCAAACTTATATAACAGCTAAACCAAACGTTTCCAATGTAAATTTCCACCTTTATCTAGTGTAGAAAGGCATCCTGAAGCCTGGAAAGTCATTGATTTGATTGTCCAGTATTTCCTTCATGAGATATTGCAACACTTAGAAAAAGTGTACAGCGCCAGCAGACAATGAATTTTCAGCACTAAAAAAACGAAACTTCATTAACAGCTAAACTAAACGTTTCCAATGTAAATTTCCACCTTTATATAGTGTAAAAAGACATCCTGAAGCCTGGGCAGTCATTAATTTGATTGTCCAATATTTCCCTTATGAGATAATGCCTCTCATAGCAAATGTGTACAGCGCGAGCTGAAAATGCATTTACAGCACTAAAAAACCAAACTTTTATAACAGCTAAACCAAACGTTTCCAATGTAAATTTCCACATTTATATAGTGTAGAAAGGCATCCTGAAGCCTGGAAAGTCATTAATTTGATTGTCCAGTATTTCCTTCATGAGATATTGCAACACTTAGAAAAAGTGTACAGCGCCAGCAGACAATGAATTTTCAGCACTAAAAAAACGAAACTTCATTAACAGCTAAACCAAACGTTTCCAATGTAAATTTCCACATTTATAGAGTGTAAAAGGGCATCCTGAAGCCTGGGAAGTCATTAATTTGATTGTCCAGTATTTCCCTTATGAGATAATGCCTCACATAGCAAATGTGTACAGTGCGAGCTGAAAATGCATTTTCAGCACTAAAAAACCAAACTTTTATAACAGCTAAACCAAACGTTTCCAATGTAAATTTCCACCTTTATATAGTGTAAAAAGACATCCTGAAGCCTGGGCAGTCATTAATTTGATTGTCCAGTATTTCCCTTATGAGATAATGCCTCACATAGCAAATGTGTACAGCGCGAGCTGAAAATGCATTTACAGCACTAAAAAAACAAACTTTTATAACAGCTAAACTAAAAGTTTCCAATGTAAATTTCCACCTTTATATAGTGTAAAAAGACATCCTGAAGCCTGGGCAGTCATTAATTTGATTGTCCAATATTTCCCTTATGAGATAATGCCTCTCATAGCAAATGTGTACAGCGCGAGCTGAAAATGCATTTACAGCACTAAAAAAACAAACTTTTATAACAGCTAAACCAAACGTTTCCAATGTAAATTTCCACCTTTATATAGTGTAGAAAGGCATCCTGAAGCCTGGAAAGTCATTAATTTGATTGTCCAGTATTTCCTTCATGAGATATTGCAACACTTAGAAAAAGTGTACAGCGCCAGCAGACAATGAATTTTCAGCACTAAAAAAACGAAACTTCATTAACAGCTAAACCAAACGTTTCCAATGTAAATTTCCACCTTTATATAGTGTAAAAAGACATCCTGAAGCCTGGGCAGTCATTAATTTGATTGTCCAGTATTTCCCTTATGAGATAATGCCTCACATAGCAAATGTGTACAGTGCGAGCTGAAAATGCATTTTCAGCACTAAAAAAACCAAACTTTTATAACAGCTAAACCAAACGTTTCCAATGTAAATTTCCACCTTTATATAGTGTAAAAAGACATCCTGGAGCCTGGGCAGTCATTAATTTGATTGTCCACTATTTCCCTTATGAGATAATGCCTCTCATAGCAAATGTGTACAGCGCGAGCTGAAAATGCATTTACAGCACTAAAAAAACAAACTTTTATAACAGCTAAACCAAACGTTTCCAATGTACATTTCCACCTTTATATAGTGTAGAAAGGCATCCTGAAGCCTGGAAAGTCATTAATTTGATTGTCCAGTATTTCCTTCATGAGATATTGCAACACTTAGAAAAAGTGTACAGCGCCAGCAGACAATGAATTTTCAGCACTAAAAAAACGAAACTTCATTAACAGCTAAACCAAACGTTTCCAATGTAAATTTCCACATTTATAGAGTGTAAAAAGGCATCCTGAAGCCTGGGAAGTCATTAATTTGATTGTCCAGTATTTCCCTTATGAGATAATGCCTCACATAGCAAATGTGTACAGTGCGAGCTGAAAATGCATTTACAGCACTAAAAAACCAAACTTATATAACAGCTAAACCAAACGTTTCCAATGTAAATTTCCACGTTTATCTAGTGTAGAAAGGCATCCTGAAGCCTGGAAAGTCATTGATTTGATTGTCCAGTATTTCCTTCATGAGATATTGCAACACTTAGAAAAAGTGTACAGCGCCAGCAGACAATGAATTTTCAGCACTAAAAAAAACGAAACTTCATTAACAGCTAAACTAAACGTTTCCAATGTAAATTTCCACCTTTATATAGAGTAAAAAGACATCCTGAAGCCTGGGCAGCCATTAATTTGATTGTCCAATATTTCCCTTATGAGATAATGCCTCTCATAGCAAATGTGTACAGCGCGAGCTGAAAATGCATTTACAGCACTAAAAAACCAAACTTTTATAACAGCTAAACCAAACGTTTCCAATGTAAATTTCCACCTTTATATAGTGTAAAAAGACATCCTGAAGCCTGGGCAGTCATTAATTTGATTGTCCAATATTTCCCTTATGAGATAATGCCTCTCATAGCAAATGTGTACAGCGCGAGCTGAAAATGCATTTACAGCACTAAAAAACCAAACTTTTATAACAGCTAAACCAAACGTTTCCAATGTAAATTTCCACCTTTATATAGTGTAAAAAGACATCCTGAAGCCTGGGCAGTCATTAATTTGATTGTCCAATATTTCCCTTATGAGATAATGCCTCTCATAGCAAATGTGTACAGCGCGAGCTGAAAATGCATTTACAGCACTAAAAAACCAAACTTTTATAACAGCTAAACCAAACGTTTCCAATGTAAATTTCCACCTTTATATAGTGTAGAAAGGCATCCTGAAGCCTGGAAAGTCATTAAATTGATTGTCCAGTATTTCCTTCATGAGATATTGCAACACTTAGAAAAAGTGTACAGCGCCAGCAGACAATGACTTTTCAGCACTAAAAAAACGAAACTTCATTAACAGCTAAACTAAACGTTTCCAATGTAAATTTCCACCTTTATATAGTGTAAAAAGACATCCTGAAGCCTGGGCAGTCATTAATTTGATTGTCCAATATTTCCCTTATGAGATAATGCCTCTCATAGCAAATGTGTACAGCGCGAGCTGAAAATGCATTTACAGCACTAAAAAACCAAACTTTTATAACAGCTAAACCAAACGTTTCCAATGTAAATTTCCACATTTATATAGTGTAGAAAGGCATCCTGAAGCCTGGAAAGTCATTAATTTGATTGTCCAGTATTTCCTTCATGAGATATTGCAACACTTAGAAAAAGTGTACAGCGCCAGCAGACAATGAATTTTCAGCACTAAAAAAACGAAACTTCATTAACAGCTAAACCAAACGTTTCCAATGTAAATTTCCACATTTATAGAGTGTAAAAGGGCATCCTGAAGCCTGGGAAGTCATTAATTTGATTGTCCAGTATTTCCCTTATGAGATAATGCCTCACATAGCAAATGTGTACAGTGCGAGCTGAAAATGCATTTTCAGCACTAAAAAACCAAACTTTTATAACAGCTAAACCAAACGTTTCCAATGTAAATTTCCACCTTTATATAGTGTAAAAAGACATCCTGAAGCCTGGGCAGTCATTAATTTGATTGTCCAGTATTTCCCTTATGAGATAATGCCTCACATAGCAAATGTGTACAGCGCGAGCTGAAAATGCATTTACAGCACTAAAAAAACAAACTTTTATAACAGCTAAACCAAACGTTTCCAATGTACATTTCCACCTTTATATAGTGTAGAAAGGCATCCTGAAGCCTGGAAAGTCATTAATTTGATTGTCCAGTATTTCCTTCATGAGATATTGCAACACTTAGAAAAAGTGTACAGCGCCAGCAGACAATGAATTTTCAGCACTAAAAAAACGAAACTTCATTAACAGCTAAACCAAACGTTTCCAATGTAAATTTCCACATTTATAGAGTGTAAAAAGGCATCCTGAAGCCTGGGAAGTCATTAATTTGATTGTCCAGTATTTCCCTTATGAGATAATGCCTCACATAGCAAATGTGTACAGTGCGAGCTGAAAATGCATTTACAGCACTAAAAAACCAAACTTATATAACAGCTAAACCAAACGTTTCCAATGTAAATTTCCACCTTTATCTAGTGTAGAAAGGCATCCTGAAGCCTGGAAAGTCATTGATTTGATTGTCCAGTATTTCCTTCATGAGATATTGCAACACTTAGAAAAAGTGTACAGCGCCAGCAGACAATGAATTTTCAGCACTAAAAAAAACGAAACTTCATTAACAGCTAAACTAAACGTTTCCAATGTAAATTTCCACCTTTTTATAGAGTAAAAAGACATCCTGAAGCCTGGGCAGCCATTAATTTGATTGTCCAATATTTCCCTTATAAGATAATGCCTCTCATAGCAAATGTGTACAGCGCGAGCTGAAAATGCATTTACAGCACTAAAAAACCAAACTTTTATAACAGCTAAACCAAACGTTTCCAATGTAAATTTCCACCTTTATATAGTGTAAAAAGACATCCTGAAGCCTGGGCAGTCATTAATTTGATTGTCCAATATTTCCCTTATGAGATAATGCCTCTCATAGCAAATGTGTACAGCGCGAGCTGAAAATGCATTTACAGCACTAAAAAACCAAACTTTTATAACAGCTAAACCAAACGTTTCCAATGTAAATTTCCACCTTTATATAGTGTAGAAAGGCATCCTGAAGCCTGGAAAGTCATTAATTTGATTGTCCAGTATTTCCTTCATGAGATATTGCAACACTTAGAAAAAGTGTACAGCGCCAGCAGACAATGACTTTTCAGCACTAAAAAAACGAAACTTCATTAACAGCTAAACTAAACGTTTCCAATGTAAATTTCCACCTTTATATAGTGTAAAAAGACATCCTGAAGCCTGGGCAGTCATTAATTTGATTGTCCAATATTTCCCTTATGAGATAATGCCTCTCATAGCAAATGTGTACAGCGCGAGCTGAAAATGCATTTACAGCACTAAAAAACCAAACTTTTATAACAGCTAAACCAAACGTTTCCAATGTAAATTTCCACATTTATATAGTGTAGAAAGGCATCCTGAAGCCTGGAAAGTCATTAATTTGATTGTCCAGTATTTCCTTCATGAGATATTGCAACACTTAGAAAAAGTGTACAGCGCCAGCAGACAATGAATTTTCAGCACTAAAAAAACGAAACTTCATTAACAGCTAAACTAAACGTTTCCAATGTAAATTTCCACCTTTATATAGAGTAAAAAGACATCCTGAAGCCTGGGCAGCCATTAATTTGATTGTCCAATATTTCCCTTATGAGATAATGCCTCTCATAGCAAATGTGTACAGCGCGAGCTGAAAATGCATTTACAGCACTAAAAAACCAATCTTTTATAACAGCTAAACCAAACGTTTCCAATGTAAATTTCCATCTTTATATAGTGTAAAAAGACATCCTGAAGCCTGGGCAGTCATTAATTTGATTGTCCAATATTACCCTTATGAGATAATGCCTCTCATAGCAAATGTGTACAGCGCGAGCTGAAAATGCATTTACAGCACTAAAAAACCAAACTTTTATAACAGCTAAACCAAACGTTTCCAATGTAAATTTCCACCTTTATATAGTGTAAAAAGACATCCTGAAGCCTGGGCAGTCATTAATTTGATTGTCCAGTATTTCCCTTATGAGATAATGCCTCACATAGCAAATGTGTACAGCGCGAGCTGAAAATGCATTTACAGCACTAAAAAAACAAACTTTTATAACAGCTAAACCAAACGTTTCCAATGTACATTTCCACCTTTATATAGTGTAGAAAGGCATCCTGAAGCCTGGAAAGTCATTAATTTGATTGTCCAGTATTTCCTTCATGAGATATTGCAACACTTAGAAAAAGTGTACAGCGCCAGCAGACAATGAATTTTCAGCACTAAAAAAACGAAACTTCATTAACAGCTAAACCAAACGTTTCCAATGTAAATTTCCACATTTATAGAGTGTAAAAAGGCATCCTGAAGCCTGGGAAGTCATTAATTTGATTGTCCAGTATTTCCCTTATGAGATAATGCCTCACATAGCAAATGTGTACAGTGCGAGCTGAAAATGCATTTACAGCACTAAAAAACCAAACTTATATAACAGCTAAACCAAACGTTTCCAATGTAAATTTCCACCTTTATCTAGTGTAGAAAGGCATCCTGAAGCCTGGAAAGTCATTGATTTGATTGTCCAGTATTTCCTTCATGAGATATTGCAACACTTAGAAAAAGTGTACAGCGCCAGCAGACAATGAATTTTCAGCACTAAAAAAAACGAAACTTCATTAACAGCTAAACTAAACGTTTCCAATGTAAATTTCCACCTTTATATAGAGTAAAAAGACATCCTGAAGCCTGGGCAGCCATTAATTTGATTGTCCAATATTTCCCTTATGAGATAATGCCTCTCATAGCAAATGTGTACAGCGCGAGCTGAAAATGCATTTACAGCACTAAAAAACCAAACTTTTATAACAGCTAAACCAAACGTTTCCAATGTAAATTTCCACCTTTATATAGTGTAAAAAGACATCCTGAAGCCTGGGCAGTCATTAATTTGATTGTCCAATATTTCCCTTATGAGATAATGCCTCTCATAGCAAATGTGTACAGCGCGAGCTGAAAATGCATTTACAGCACTAAAAAACCAAACTTTTATAACAGCTAAACCAAACGTTTCCAATGTAAATTTCCACCTTTATATAGTGTAAAAAGACATCCTGAAGCCTGGGCAGTCATTAATTTGATTGTCCAATATTTCCCTTATGAGATAATGCCTCTCATAGCAAATGTGTACAGCGCGAGCTGAAAATGTATTTACAGCACTAAAAAACCAAACTTTTATAACAGCTAAACCAAACGTTTCCAATGTAAATTTCCACCTTTATATAGTGTAGAAAGGCATCCTGAAGCCTGGAAAGTCATTAATTTGATTGTCCAGTATTTCCTTCATGAGATATTGCAACACTTAGAAAAAGTGTACAGCGCCAGCAGACAATGACTTTTCAGCACTAAAAAAACGAAACTTCATTAACAGCTAAACTAAACGTTTCCAATGTAAATTTCCACCTTTATATAGTGTAAAAAGACATCCTGAAGCCTGGGCAGTCATTAATTTGATTGTCCAATATTTCCCTTATGAGATAATGCCTCTCATAGCAAATGTGTACAGCGCGAGCTGAAAATGCATTTACAGCACTAAAAAACCAAACTTTTATAACAGCTAAACCAAACGTTTCCAATGTAAATTTCCACATTTATATAGTGTAGAAAGGCATCCTGAAGCCTGGAAAGTCATTAATTTGATTGTCCAGTATTTCCTTCATGAGATATTGCAACACTTAGAAAAAGTGTACAGCGCCAGCAGACAATGAATTTTCAGCACTAAAAAAACGAAACTTCATTAACAGCTAAACCAAACGTTTCCAATGTAAATTTCCACATTTATAGAGTGTAAAAGGGCATCCTGAAGCCTGGGAAGTCATTAATTTGATTGTCCAGTATTTCCCTTATGAGATAATGCCTCACATAGCAAATGTGTACAGTGCGAGCTGAAAATGCATTTTCAGCACTAAAAAACCAAACTTTTATAACAGCTAAACCAAACGTTTCCAATGTAAATTTCCACCTTTATATAGTGTAAAAAGACATCTTGAAGCCTGGGCAGTCATTAATTTGATTGTCCAGTATTTCCCTTATGAGATAATGCCTCACATAGCAAATGTGTACAGCGCGAGCTGAAAATGCATTTACAGCACTAAAAAAACAAACTTTTATAACAGCTAAACTAAACGTTTCCAATGTAAATTTCCACCTTTATATAGTGTAAAAAGACATCCTGAAGCCTGGGCAGTCATTAATTTGATTGTCCAATATTTCCCTTATGAGATAATGCCTCTCATAGCAAATGTGTACAGCGCGAGCTGAAAATGCATTTACAGCACTAAAAAAACAAACTTTTATAACAGCTAAACCAAACGTTTCCAATGTAAATTTCCACCTTTATATAGTGTAAAAAGACATCCTGAAGCCTGGGCAGTCATTAATTTGATTGTCCAATATTTCCCTTATGAGATAATGCCTCTCATAGCAAATGTGTACAGCGCGAGCTGAAAATGCATTTACAGCACTAAAAAAACAAACTTTTATAACAGCTAAACCAAACGTTTCCAATGTAAATTTCTACCTTTATATAGTGTAGAAAGGCATCCTGAAGCCTGGAAAGTCATTAATTTGATTGTCCAGTATTTCCTTCATGAGATATTGCAACACTTAGAAAAAGTGTACAGCGCCAGCAGACAATGAATTTTCAGCACTAAAAAAACGAAACTTCATTAACAGCTAAACTAAACGTTTCCAATGTAAATTTCCACCTTTATATAGTGTAAAAAGACATCCTGAAGCCTGGGCAGTCATTAATTTGATTGTCCAATATTTCCCTTATGATATAATGCCTCTCATAGCAAATGTGTACAGCGCGAGCTGAAAATGCATTTACAGCACTAAAAAAACAAACTTTTATAACAGCTAAACCAAACGTTTCCAATGTAAATTTCCACCTTTATATAGTGTAGAAAGGCATCCTGAAGCCTGGAAAGTCATTAATTTGATTGTCCAGTATTTCCTTCATGAGATATTGCAACACTTAGAAAAAGTGTACAGCGCCAGCAGACAATGAATTTTCAGCACTAAAAAACCGAAACTTCATTAACAGCTAAACCAAACGTTTCCAATGTAAATTTCCACATTTATAGAGTGTAAAAAGGCATCCTGAAGCCTGGGAAGTCATTAATTTGATTGTCCAGTATTTCCCTTATGAGATAATGCCTCACATAGCAAATGTGTACAGTGCGAGCTGAAAATGCATTTACAGCACTAAAAAACCAAACTTATATAACAGCTAAACCAAACGTTTCCAATGTAAATTTCCACCTTTATCTAGTGTAGAAAGGCATCCTGAAGCCTGGAAAGTCATTGATTTGATTGTCCAGTATTTCCTTCATGAGATATTGCAACACTTAGAAAAAGTGTACAGCGCCAGCAGACAATGAATTTTCAGCACTAAAAAAACGAAACTTCATTAACAGCTAAACTAAACGTTTCCAATGTAAATGTCCACCTTTATATAGTGTAAAAAGACATCCTGAAGCCTGGGCAGTCATTAATTTGATTGTCCAATATTTCCCTTATGAGATAATGCCTCTCATAGCAAATGTGTACAGCGCGAGCTGAAAATGCATTTACAGCACTAAAAAACCAAACTTTTATAACAGCTAAACCAAACGTTTCCAATGTAAATTTCCACATTTATATAGTGTAGAAAGGCATCCTGAAGCCTGGAAAGTCATTAATTTGATTGTCCAGTATTTCCTTCATGAGATATTGCAACACTTAGAAAAAGTGTACAGCGCCAGCAGACAATGAATTTTCAGCACTAAAAAAACGAAACTTCATTTACAGCTAAACCAAACGTTTCCAATGTAAATTTCCACATTTATAGAGTGTAAAAGGGCATCCTGAAGCCTGGGAAGTCATTAATTTGATTGTCCAGTATTTCCCTTATGAGATAATGCCTCACATAGCAAATGTGTACAGTGCGAGCTGAAAATGCATTTTCAGCACTAAAAAACCAAACTTTTATAACAGCTAAACCAAACGTTTCCAATGTAAATTTCCACCTTTATATAGTGTAAAAAGACATCCTGAAGCCTGGGCAGTCATTAATTTGATTGTCCAGTATTTCCCTTATGAGATAATGCCTCACATAGCAAATGTGTACAGCGCGAGCTGAAAATGCATTTACAGCACTAAAAAAACAAACTTTTATAACAGCTAAACTAAAAGTTTCCAATGTAAATTTCCACCTTTATATAGTGTAAAAAGACATCCTGAAGCCTGGGCAGTCATTAATTTGATTGTCCAATATTTCCCTTATGAGATAATGCCTCTCATAGCAAATGTGTACAGCGCGAGCTGAAAATGCATTTACAGCACTAAAAAAACAAACTTTTATAACAGCTAAACCAAACGTTTCCAATGTAAATTTCCACCTTTATATAGTGTAGAAAGGCATCCTGAAGCCTGGGAAGTCATTAATTTGATTGTCCAGTATTTCCTTCATGAGATATTGCAACACTTAGAAAAAGTGTACAGCGCCAGCAGACAATGAATTTTCAGCACTAAAAAAACGAAACTTCATTAACAGCTAAACCAAACGTTTCCAATGTAAATTTCCACCTTTATATAGTGTAAAAAGACATCCTGAAGCCTGGGCAGTCATTAATTTGATTGTCCAGTATTTCCCTTATGAGATAATGCCTCACATAGCAAATGTGTACAGTGCGAGCTGAAAATGCATTTTCAGCACTAAAAAAACCAAACTTTTATAACAGCTAAACCAAACGTTTCCAATGTAAATTTCCACCTTTATATAGTGTAAAAAGACATCCTGGAGCCTGGGCAGTCATTAATTTGATTGTCCACTATTTCCCTGATGAGATAATGCCTCTCATAGCAAATGTGTACAGCGCGAGCTGAAAATGCATTTACAGCACTAAAAAAACAAACTTTTATAACAGCTAAACCAAACGTTTCCAATGTACATTTCCACCTTTATATAGTGTAGAAAGGCATCCTGAAGCCTGGAAAGTCATTAATTTGATTGTCCAGTATTTCCTTCATGAGATATTGCAACACTTAGAAAAAGTGTACAGCGCCAGCAGACAATGAATTTTCAGCACTAAAAAAACGAAACTTCATTAACAGCTAAACCAAACGTTTCCAATGTAAATTTCCACATTTATAAAGTGTAAAAAGGCATCCTGAAGCCTGGGAAGTCATTAATTTGATTGTCCAGTATTTCCCTTATGAGATAATGCCTCACATAGCAAATGTGTACAGTGCGAGCTGAAAATGCATTTACAGCACTAAAAAACCAAACTTATATAACAGCTAAACCAAACGTTTCCAATGTAAATTTCCACCTTTATCTAGTGTAGAAAGGCATCCTGAAGCCTGGAAAGTCATTGATTTGATTGTCCAGTATTTCCTTCATGAGATATTGCAACACTTAGAAAAAGTGTACAGCGCCAGCAGACAATGAATTTTCAGCACTAAAAAAAACGAAACTTCATTAACAGCTAAACTAAAGGTTTCCAATGTAAATTTCCACCTTTATATAGAGTAAAAAGACATCCTGAAGCCTGGGCAGCCATTAATTTGATTGTCCAATATTTCCCTTATGAGATAATGCCTCTCATAGCAAATGTGTACAGCGCGAGCTGAAAATGCATTTACAGCACTAAAAAACCAAACTTTTATAACAGCTAAACCAAACGTTTCCAATGTAAATTTCCACCTTTATATAGTGTAAAAAGACATCCTGAAGCCTGGGCAGTCATTAATTTGATTGTCCAATATTTCCCTTATGAGATAATGCCTCTCATAGCAAATGTGTACAGCGCGAGCTGAAAATGCATTTACAGCACTAAAAAACCAAACTTTTATAACAGCTAAACCAAACGTTTCCAATGTAAATTTCCACCTTTATATAGTGTAGAAAGGCATCCTGAAGCCTGGAAAGTCATTAAATTGATTGTCCAGTATTTCCTTCATGAGATATTGCAACACTTAGAAAAAGTGTACAGCGCCAGCAGACAATGACTTTTCAGCACTAAAAAAACGAAACTTCATTAACAGCTAAACTAAACGTTTCCAATGTAAATTTCCACCTTTATATAGTGTAAAAAGACATCCTGAAGCCTGGGCAGTCATTAATTTGATTGTCCAATATTTCCCTTATGAGATAATGCCTCTCATAGCAAATGTGTACAGCGCGAGCTGAAAATGCATTTACAGCACTAAAAAACCAAACTTTTATAACAGCTAAACCAAACGTTTCCAATGTAAATTTCCACATTTATATAGTGTAGAAAGGCATCCTGAAGCCTGGAAAGTCATTAATTTGATTGTCCAGTATTTCCTTCATGAGATATTGCAACACTTAGAAAAAGTGTACAGCGCCAGCAGACAATGAATTTTCAGCACTAAAAAAACGAAACTTCATTAACAGCTAAACCAAACGTTTCCAATGTAAATTTCCACATTTATAGAGTGTAAAAGGGCATCCTGAAGCCTGGGAAGTCATTAATTTGATTGTCCAGTATTTCCCTTATGAGATAATGCCTCACATAGCAAATGTGTACAGTGCGAGCTGAAAATGCATTTTCAGCACTAAAAAACCAAACTTTTATAACAGCTAAACCAAACGTTTCCAATGTAAATTTCCACCTTTATATAGTGTAAAAAGACATCCTGAAGCCTGGGCAGTCATTAATTTGATTGTCCAGTATTTCCCTTATGAGATAATGCCTCACATAGCAAATGTGTACAGCGCGAGCTGAAAATGCATTTACAGCACTAAAAAAACAAACTTTTATAACAGCTAAACCAAACGTTTCCAATGTACATTTCCACCTTTATATAGTGTAGAAAGGCATCCTGAAGCCTGGAAAGTCATTAATTTGATTGTCCAGTATTTCCTTCATGAGATATTGCAACACTTAGAAAAAGTGTACAGCGCCAGCAGACAATGAATTTTCAGCACTAAAAAAACGAAACTTCATTAACAGCTAAACCAAACGTTTCCAATGTAAATTTCCACATTTATAGAGTGTAAAAAGGCATCCTGAAGCCTGGGAAGTCATTAATTTGATTGTCCAGTATTTCCCTTATGAGATAATGCCTCACATAGCAAATGTGTACAGTGCGAGCTGAAAATGCATTTACAGCACTAAAAAACCAAACTTATATAACAGCTAAACCAAACGTTTCCAATGTAAATTTCCACCTTTATCTAGTGTAGAAAGGCATCCTGAAGCCTGGAAAGTCATTGATTTGATTGTCCAGTATTTCCTTCATGAGATATTGCAACACTTAGAAAAAGTGTACAGCGCCAGCAGACAATGAATTTTCAGCACTAAAAAAAACGAAACTTCATTAACAGCTAAACTAAACGTTTCCAATGTAAATTTCCACCTTTTTATAGAGTAAAAAGACATCCTGAAGCCTGGGCAGCCATTAATTTGATTGTCCAATATTTCCCTTATGAGATAATGCCTCTCATAGCAAATGTGTACAGCGCGAGCTGAAAATGCATTTACAGCACTAAAAAACCAAACTTTTATAACAGCTAAACCAAACGTTTCCAATGTAAATTTCCACCTTTATATAGTGTAAAAAGACATCCTGACGCCTGGGCAGTCATTAATTTGATTGTCCAATATTTCCCTTATGAGATAATGCCTCTCATAGCAAATGTGTACAGCGCGAGCTGAAAATGCATTTACAGCACTAAAAAACCAAACTTTTATAACAGCTAAACCAAACGTTTCCAATGTAAATTTCCACCTTTATATAGTGTAGAAAGGCATCCTGAAGCCTGGAAAGTCATTAATTTGATTGTCCAGTATTTCCTTCATGAGATATTGCAACACTTAGAAAAAGTGTACAGCGCCAGCAGACAATGACTTTTCAGCACTAAAAAAACGAAACTTCATTAACAGCTAAACTAAACGTTTCCAATGTAAATATCCACCTTTATATAGTGTAAAAAGACATCCTGAAGCCTGGGCAGTCATTAATTTGATTGTCCAATATTTCCCTTATGAGATAATGCCTCTCATAGCAAATGTGTACAGCGCGAGCTGAAAATGCATTTACAGCACTAAAAAACCAAACTTTTATAACAGCTAAACCAAACGTTTCCAATGTAAATTTCCACATTTATATAGTGTAGAAAGGCATCCTGAAGCCTGGAAAGTCATTAATTTGATTGTCCAGTATTTCCTTCATGAGATATTGCAACACTTAGAAAAAGTGTACAGCGCCAGCAGACAATGAATTTTCAGCACTAAAAAAACGAAACTTCATTAACAGCTAAACTAAACGTTTCCAATGTAAATTTGCACCTTTATATAGAGTAAAAAGACATCCTGAAGCCTGGGCAGCCATTAATTTGATTGTCCAATATTTCCCTTATGAGATAATGCCTCTCATAGCAAATGTGTACAGCGCGAGCTGAAAATGCATTTACAGCACTAAAAAACCAAACTTTTATAACAGCTAAACCAAACGTTTCCAATGTAAATTTCCACCTTTATATAGTGTAAAAAGACATCCTGAAGCCTGGGCAGTCATTAATTTGATTGTCCAATATTACCCTTATGAGATAATGCCTCTCATAGCAAATGTGTACAGCGCGAGCTGAAAATGCATTTACAGCACTAAAAAACCAAACTTTTATAACAGCTAAACCAAACGTTTCCAATGTAAATTTCCACCTTTATATAGTGTAAAAAGACATCCTGAAGCCTGGGCAGTCATTAATTTGATTGTCCAGTATTTCCCTTATGAGATAATGCCTCACATAGCAAATGTGTACAGCGCGAGCTGAAAATGCATTTACAGCACTAAAAAAACAAACTTTTATAACAGCTAAACCAAACGTTTCCAATGTACATTTCCACCTTTATATAGTGTAGAAAGGCATCCTGAAGCCTGGAAAGTCATTAATTTGATTGTCCAGTATTTCCTTCATGAGATATTGCAACACTTAGAAAAAGTGTACAGCGCCAGCAGACAATGAATTTTCAGCACTAAAAAAACGAAACTTCATTAACAGCTAAACCAAACGTTTCCAATGTAAATTTCCACATTTATAGAGTGTAAAAAGGCATCCTGAAGCCTGGGAAGTCATTAATTTGATTGTCCAGTATTTCCCTTATGAGATAATGCCTCACATAGCAAATGTGTACAGTGCGAGCTGAAAATGCATTTACAGCACTAAAAAACCAAACTTATATAACAGCTAAACCAAACGTTTCCAATGTAAATTTCCACCTTTATCTAGTGTAGAAAGGCATCCTGAAGCCTGGAAAGTCATTGATTTGATTGTCCAGTATTTCCTTCATGAGATATTGCAACACTTAGAAAAAGTGTACAGCGCCAGCAGACAATGAATTTTCAGCACTAAAAAAAACGAAACTTCATTAACAGCTAAACTAAACGTTTCCAATGTAAATTTCCACCTTTATATAGAGTAAAAAGACATCCTGAAGCCTGGGCAGCCATTAATTTGATTGTCCAATATTTCCCTTATGAGATAATGCCTCTCATAGCAAATGTGTACAGCGCGAGCTGAAAATGCATTTACAGCACTAAAAAACCAAACTTTTATAACAGCTAAACCAAACGTTTCCAATGTAAATTTCCACCTTTATATAGTGTAAAAAGACATCCTGAAGCCTGGGCAGTCATTAATTTGATTGTCCAATATTTCCCTTATGAGATAATGCCTCTCATAGCAAATGTGTACAGCGCGAGCTGAAAATGCATTTACAGCACTAAAAAACCAAACTTTTATAACAGCTAAACCAAACGTTTCCAATGTAAATTTCCACCTTTATATAGTGTAAAAAGACATCCTGAAGCCTGGGCAGTCATTAATTTGATTGTCCAATATTTCCCTTATGAGATAATGCCTCTCATAGCAAATGTGTACAGCGCGAGCTGAAAATGTATTTACAGCACTAAAAAACCAAACTTTTATAACAGCTAAACCAAACGTTTCCAATGTAAATTTCCACCTTTATATAGTGTAGAAAGGCATCCTGAAGCCTGGAAAGTCATTAATTTGATTGTCCAGTATTTCCTTCATGAGATATTGCAACACTTAGAAAAAGTGTACAGCGCCAGCAGACAATGACTTTTCAGCACTAAAAAAACGAAACTTCATTAACAGCTAAACTAAACGTTTCCAATGTAAATTTCCACCTTTATATAGTGTAAAAAGACATCCTGAAGCCTGGGCAGTCATTAATTTGATTGTCCAATATTTCCCTTATGAGATAATGCCTCTCATAGCAAATGTGTACAGCGCGAGCTGAAAATGCATTTACAGCACTAAAAAACCAAACTTTTATAACAGCTAAACCAAACGTTTCCAATGTAAATTTCCACATTTATATAGTGTAGAAAGGCATCCTGAAGCCTGGAAAGTCATTAATTTGATTGTCCAGTATTTCCTTCATGAGATATTGCAACACTTAGAAAAAGTGTACAGCGCCAGCAGACAATGAATTTTCAGCACTAAAAAAACGAAACTTCATTAACAGCTAAACCAAACGTTTCCAATGTAAATTTCCACATTTATAGAGTGTAAAAGGGCATCCTGAAGCCTGGGAAGTCATTAATTTGATTGTCCAGTATTTCCCTTATGAGATAATGCCTCACATAGCAAATGTGTACAGTGCGAGCTGAAAATGCATTTTCAGCACTAAAAAACCAAACTTTTATAACAGCTAAACCAAACGTTTCCAATGTAAATTTCCACCTTTATATAGTGTAAAAAGACATCTTGAAGCCTGGGCAGTCATTAATTTGATTGTCCAGTATTTCCCTTATGAGATAATGCCTCACATAGCAAATGTGTACAGCGCGAGCTGAAAATGCATTTACAGCACTAAAAAAACAAACTTTTATAACAGCTAAACTAAACGTTTCCAATGTAAATTTCCACCTTTATATAGTGTAAAAAGACATCCTGAAGCCTGGGCAGTCATTAATTTGATTGTCCAATATTTCCCTTATGAGATAATGCCTCTCATAGCAAATGTGTACAGCGCGAGCTGAAAATGCATTTACAGCACTAAAAAAACAAACTTTTATAACAGCTAAACCAAACGTTTCCAATGTAAATTTCCACCTTTATATAGTGTAAAAAGACATCCTGAAGCCTGGGCAGTCATTAATTTGATTGTCCAATATTTCCCTTATGAGATAATGCCTCTCATAGCAAATGTGTACAGCGCGAGCTGAAAATGCATTTACAGCACTAAAAAAACAAACTTTTATAACAGCTAAACCAAACGTTTCCAATGTAAATTTCTACCTTTATATAGTGTAGAAAGGCATCCTGAAGCCTGGAAAGTCATTAATTTGATTGTCCAGTATTTCCTTCATGAGATATTGCAACACTTAGAAAAAGTGTACAGCGCCAGCAGACAATGAATTTTCAGCACTAAAAAAACGAAACTTCATTAACAGCTAAACTAAACGTTTCCAATGTAAATTTCCACCTTTATATAGTGTAAAAAGACATCCTGAAGCCTGGGCAGTCATTAATTTGATTGTCCAATATTTCCCTTATGATATAATGCCTCTCATAGCAAATGTGTACAGCGCGAGCTGAAAATGCATTTACAGCACTAAAAAAACAAACTTTTATAACAGCTAAACCAAACGTTTCCAATGTAAATTTCCACCTTTATATAGTGTAGAAAGGCATCCTGAAGCCTGGAAAGTCATTAATTTGATTGTCCAGTATTTCCTTCATGAGATATTGCAACACTTAGAAAAAGTGTACAGCGCCAGCAGACAATGAATTTTCAGCACTAAAAAACCGAAACTTCATTAACAGCTAAACCAAACGTTTCCAATGTAAATTTCCACATTTATAGAGTGTAAAAAGGCATCCTGAAGCCTGGGAAGTCATTAATTTGATTGTCCAGTATTTCCCTTATGAGATAATGCCTCACATAGCAAATGTGTACAGTGCGAGCTGAAAATGCATTTACAGCACTAAAAAACCAAACTTATATAACAGCTAAACCAAACGTTTCCAATGTAAATTTCCACCTTTATCTAGTGTAGAAAGGCATCCTGAAGCCTGGAAAGTCATTGATTTGATTGTCCAGTATTTCCTTCATGAGATATTGCAACACTTAGAAAAAGTGTACAGCGCCAGCAGACAATGAATTTTCAGCACTAAAAAAACGAAACTTCATTAACAGCTAAACTAAACGTTTCCAATGTAAATGTCCACCTTTATATAGTGTAAAAAGACATCCTGAAGCCTGGGCAGTCATTAATTTGATTGTCCAATATTTCCCTTATGAGATAATGCCTCTCATAGCAAATGTGTACAGCGCGAGCTGAAAATGCATTTACAGCACTAAAAAACCAAACTTTTATAACAGCTAAACCAAACGTTTCCAATGTAAATTTCCACATTTATATAGTGTAGAAAGGCATCCTGAAGCCTGGAAAGTCATTAATTTGATTGTCCAGTATTTCCTTCATGAGATATTGCAACACTTAGAAAAAGTGTACAGCGCCAGCAGACAATGAATTTTCAGCACTAAAAAAACGAAACTTCATTTACAGCTAAACCAAACGTTTCCAATGTAAATTTCCACATTTATAGAGTGTAAAAGGGCATCCTGAAGCCTGGGAAGTCATTAATTTGATTGTCTAGTATTTCCCTTATGAGATAATGCCTCACATAGCAAATGTGTACAGTGCGAGCTGAAAATGCATTTTCAGCACTAAAAAACCAAACTTTTATAACAGCTAAACCAAACGTTTCCAATGTAAATTTCCACCTTTATATAGTGTAAAAAGACATCCTGAAGCCTGGGCAGTCATTAATTTGATTGTCCAGTATTTCCCTTATGAGATAATGCCTCACATAGCAAATGTGTACAGCGCGAGCTGAAAATGCATTTACAGCACTAAAAAAACAAACTTTTATAACAGCTAAACTAAAAGTTTCCAATGTAAATTTCCACCTTTATATAGTGTAAAAAGACATCCTGAAGCCTGGGCAGTCATTAATTTGATTGTCCAATATTTCCCTTATGAGATAATGCCTCTCATAGCAAATGTGTACAGCGCGAGCTGAAAATGCATTTACAGCACTAAAAAAACAAACTTTTATAACAGCTAAACCAAACGTTTCCAATGTAAATTTCCACCTTTATATAGTGTAGAAAGGCATCCTGAAGCCTGGGAAGTCATTAATTTGATTGTCCAGTATTTCCTTCATGAGATATTGCAACACTTAGAAAAAGTGTACAGCGCCAGCAGACAATGAATTTTCAGCACTAAAAAAACGAAACTTAATTAACAGCTAAACCAAACGTTTCCAATGTAAATTTCCACCTTTATATAGTGTAAAAAGACATCCTGAAGCCTGGGCAGTCATTAATTTGATTGTCCAGTATTTCCCTTATGAGATAATGCCTCACATAGCAAATGTGTACAGTGCGAGCTGAAAATGCATTTTCAGCACTAAAAAAACCAAACTTTTATAACAGCTAAACCAAACGTTTCCAATGTAAATTTCCACCTTTATATAGTGTAAAAAGACATCCTGGAGCCTGGGCAGTCATTAATTTGATTGTCCACTATTTCCCTGATGAGATAATGCCTCTCATAGCAAATGTGTACAGCGCGAGCTGAAAATGCATTTACAGCACTGTTTTGAAACAATTTCTGATACTGCTTATGATCAATTACAGCATCAATAAGAGTGACTAGTAGCGAGACTGATGCCCAATCGTCAGGCTACAATGGGTTAAGCTGTCTGTTATGTCCAATCAGACAAGCGTGAGCCCTTGAGTAGACACTGCTTACAATCAATTACAGTATCAAATAATATAATAGTCACAACTCAGATCAATTGCTATGACTTATTATTAACTTCAGGATCGCGGATCGTCGGCGACTTACATGGACAACAAACACTTCACTGCGTTAAACAAGCGGCACATTTTATTTAACCCACAGTATAAAGTGTACAAGCAAGCAAGCAAGCAACAATTGTATTTCAGCTCATAGATTACATGCAAGACATAAATCTCATTACCGTGTGCTGGAAGGACGGAGAGCCCCGGCGTCCTCAGTAATGCGAGCAAAAAATACGATGCTGGGCGTCCGCGCGTAAAACCCTCAGCCGACTCTACTTTCGTTTTGCCTCCGTCACATTCTTATAGCCAATATTTCATCCCAACCCCTCCCGTTCGAGTGCGCTTTGATGGTTCGCATGGCCCTTCGCACAACTTTGGCCTCTGCCAATCCTCACTCCCTTTTCGTTATCGACTGTACCTTTTCACATGAGTCAGACATTCCTGGTGCTTAGGCCCTGTACGAATTCTTTCCAATTATTCCCGTTCTCATAACATGTAGATACAACCTGTGCAAATTCTCATAACACATAGATGTAGCCTGTGCAAATTCTCATAACACATAGATGCAGCCTGTGCAAATTCTCACAACATATAGACACAGCCTGCGCAAATTCTCATAACACATAAACACAGACATCTACTAACGCGTGCATATAGGTATAAAATGGTTATTATGCAGCATTTATGTGGTAAAACAACATTAATAAACCATATTTCACTTCATTCCACTCCTGGTGTTTTACCACCAATTGATGCAAACAGGTTCCACAAATTTATTAACCCGTTAACGTGTTGTTCCCAATTATCCAATATCCACTGAAACCATGGTACATTATATGAGTGAGCAAAGCAAAACCAATGATCCTGTAAAACATTTACCACCACATGAGTCAACATGTCTATGTGCGTGGTACAATGGATTTCTCGCCTGGTATATTCATTTCCAATCCGGCGGACATATTCAAAGATATGCCCTTCTTCTTCTAAATTTAAAGTTAGTTCACACACATAACGGTTATACCAAGAATTGACAGTTTCAATTTTTATTCTCATGGTTCCATGCAATGATATATTTCTTTTTCTACTTCTAATCGAATTCGTCGAACATAAACACAAATTCCAATATTGCATAGCGTAGTCAAAGCGATAGCTATTAAAACCAAAATCATTGGTGGAAGCAACGTTGCCCTAGCAGTTTGTGACAAGCCTGAAAATATGTCCCACCAATGATGAGCAGACTGTTGCTGAATGATTTTAGCAGCATGCAATGTCGATACCATCAGTTGGGAAACATTGGACGCATGTGACTTTATCAATTCGCACAAGGTGAAGTTTACGTTGGTTAAGCAAGGATTAACAAATTCATGATGCAATTTACAAGCTAGTCCTTTATCAGTGTTTTCGCAAAGATCGGTATTAAAGGTCTGGTTTGTGTTTGGGTTCACCACAACTCAGAGGATATATTCCAGACACTACGCCACTCCTGGTAATTTCCTGTAGTCATTACTCGTACGAAACGCTCTTTTTGCGTCTGCGCATGTAGGTTTTGTATGCTACATGTGGTCCAGTTTAGCTGTTTAGTTACATTGGTTAACACTTCACTAGTGGCGTTCCACATATTTAATTCCCATTTAAATACATTTTGCCACAGTTTAGCATTTTCGTTTTGTCCCACTATTGAATTAGGAAGCCACATTCCTACTTTTAGTAGGGCATCATGAGTTCCCTGTCCGGTCCCAGCTAATTTATAGCGTGTCACTTCATTATCAATGGTGTTAGATACCCCCAATAACGTTCCGGTTCCCCCCAATAAGGTGTCGTGTTAACACTCTCTCTTCTTTCGAACACACGTGGGAAAAACAGGAAATACAATACATTTTCGTAGTTATTGCTGATTGTGCCAAGGGTGTACATGTATCAATTATAGGTACCAGCTGGGTGTTTGTAATGTGTGTGTGGGGGGGGGGTCGCTTTACTAACGCCTCTCCCCTTCTCTGGGATGAGTCATTTGGTCCAGTTCTTTCCTTGACGGGTCGGATCACACTCTGCTCTGAACCAAAAGCTCTTGACATCTCCTTCCATCGTACCTGGTTTCACTGCGCACAGCTCCACCCTGGACTTGATCCAGATTCTAGTTCCGTTACGAAACAGCCATTGGGTTGATTCTTTTCCAGGACTCCAGAATACTGCATCAGCGGTGAGGTTGGCCACCGCACACAGCCCGCCCCCCGGACACGTCACTCCATCCTGGGTCACGTTGACCCCCTTACCCTCTCACTGCCGGTCAGATTCCATGACAGCGGGCCCTGCATTCGGGGGTACAGAAGGCGTCCGGTCGTTTGCTCCCAGGAGAGTTGGACCATGGCACCAAGGTCAAGGAAGAGGATGACCAAGCAGCCGACACCATCACCGTACCGGACTTCGATAACGGCCTTGGCGTCTTGATCCGTTGCCGGCCCGTCCCACAAACAACTCCCACCACGTCATCCACACCGGCTGTAATGAACACAGTTAGTTCCTACAATTGAAAGGCACAGATTAGTTTTCACGTAAATAACACATTTTTCTTCTTCTTCAAATAAGACGCTCACTGTAGCGTCGTCTCTTTGTGCAATTATCTCAGCAGCCGGGGGGGCCCTGAGTTTTGTTTTACCCAAACCTTAGCTCCGGCCCTGTCGGTTGAGCCAAAGCCCCCTGAGCCTCGCCCAGATCTTATCACTGGTTTAGGAATTTCCTGAACTGTTGTCATATTGCACGGTTTTATTACCAACTGGGCGATTTTACTGCCCTTTCAGGTGCAAGGTCATTCCAGCCAGTATGTCCATTCCAATTATCCATTCTGCGATGGGTGTAACCACCACTTCATATTTCCGAATTGGCATGTGTCCAATTTTCAAAGGCAAAGTTACTGCCTTTCCATTTATAATTTGCCCCCCTATTCCTTGTACCGGGACTAGGGTGCCCTTCATTTTGTTGGGATTTCCTTGAATCAACGAGGCCTCCGCCCCTGTGTCAACCAGTGCCAAAACACATTGAACCGAATTATTCCAATAAATTTCTAGCTTTACATAGGGTCGAATATCACCGACACTCCTTCGTTCTGACAATTTTGACTGGCTGGCAACAAAGGCTTGACCTTCATCCTATCCTAAGAGATCAAAGACTTGAGACCTCTTGCCCCTTTTTTTTTTTTTCTTCGAACGGCTGCAACATACCTTTCATCCTCACTGCTGCTTTCCAAACATTCCTCTCTGTTCCCCTCCACGGGAGGGGCAGAGGGCACAGCTGGTTTTATCATATCTTTAAGCAGTCCTGCCAATTCTGCAAGTTCAGAACGACCGGATCGTTCTTCAAAGCGCAAACAATTAACTTTAAGTCCTCTTTGTCTGCACCTGGCCATCAAAAACTCGTTTGATTGTCCATCACTCTCCGAATGAGGGACTCCCGCGTCTATTAACGCTCTCCACATAGCGCGTCTGTCCCCCTGATCCAGCCCAATTGCATCTGCACCTTCCTCGTACAGACGTCTGATCCATGAGTCAGTGGGCTCCCCACCACGCTGTTTATATTTGGTGGAAATTTGTGTGATTTCGTCCTGTGAATAATCTTCCTTAGTTACAGTTACTCGCGGTGCGGGTTCAGGAAACTCCTGTCTCCGCACAATGGGGTTTCCTTCAGCGTCCACTACGACAACCCCATTAGCATCCCGCTCGACATCCACAATAGTCAATACCACATTTTGCTCTTCACGCCTGCGTGCTATCGGTTTTATTTGCAAATGTGATAATTTTGGATAGAGGGACTGCCCGGTGGCAGGGGCTGTTACTTCAACGTCACCATCCCCCCATATATCTCCTTCCCAGCCCTCCGGCTCCCATTCGCCCGCAAGATCTCTCGTAAACGCCCGTATTTGTTGCGTTTCAACGCGGCGATCAGTTTTCCGCTGGTTAGCTCGTGCTTTCTTGGAAATATGCACAATTGTTTTTTCCAACACAGAATTTAATCTAGATATTTCCTTCTCTAGTTCTTCGATCTTATTGTTCTGCATTAGAATTTCTTGATCTTTACGCGCACCAGCGAGGAGAGCAGCGTCTAACGCCTTATTCTTCTCCCGCCATGCTTCTGCACAAATCCACATCATCTTCCGCACACCCCCCAAAGGCGCTCTTTTACAGACCACCACCTGAGTCAGTAAATCCTTAACTGACGTCGGGCTGGCCCCCACTGGCATGTTAACCCACGGACCAGGGCGTCCCCCATTCCGCGTCAACAATTTCCCAATTTCTCTAAACTCATGACTGTCCCACCCCGGCACTCCCGAGACGCAGTCAACAAACCCCCCTTCGGGTCCTCTAAACTCACGACTGTCCCACCCCGGCACTCCCGAGACGCAGTCAGCACGACTGTCCCACCCCGGCACTCCCGAGACGCAGTCAGCACGACTGTCCCACCCCGGCACTCCCGAGACGCAGTCAGCACGACTGTCCCACCCCGGCACTCCCGAGACGCAGTCAGCAAAACCCCCCTCGGGTTCATCCAAAGTTTGACTCTTACTCAAACAACAAGCCATGTCCAAGTCGCAGTTTTCCCGAGATCCTGCCGACAACGCCA